>NW_020884905.1:7279893-7412444 GCF_003945725.1 Corapipo altera
ATATATATATATATATATATATATATATATATATATATATATATATACATACATATATACATAAACCTGCTATCCCACAACTAGAAGTAACCACTGGATATGAGGAGATAAACTGAAGAGTTGTAATGTGGTGATAAAATTACACAAAATATGACAAGAAAAAAGCCATATATTCAACTTAAAATCCACATGACACACATGTGGAGCTCCGTTTCTCATTTGATCTTGATGAAGCATATTTAGATTAACCAACTATTTATTTAGCTTTATGTTTACCATTTAGTATCAACCTGGAAATTACCAGAAAGAAATCATCATTTACACTGGAAATATAGGTTAAATGCACTAATTAATTAAAAGTCATATTGGCATAATTACTTATGCTAAATAGGATTTGTACATTGAATATGCATCTGTGAATCATTAATGAGCTGTTCTGGAGGCCTTTGCAGACAACGAGGCCACAGACAGTACCCAAATTACTCTGCATTTATAATAAACCTACTTGGTAATTTAAGGATATTATTCCTGCCTGAGAAATAATTGAAGACAATACATAAGTGACACCATAACCTGAAATTACCAGAAAGAAATTATCATTTACATTGGAACTACAGATTAAATGCACCAAATTAATTTAAAGTCATATGGGCATAATCACTTAGGTTAAATATGATTTGTACATAATTTTCTCTGCATTTTCCTTTAAAATTATGATATTCCTATATGCTCCACTGTATTATTATATAGATATTTGTATAAAAATGCAAAAGATAAGCAAAATTATGAGGTTTGTGGGTTTTATATATAAGTGCAAGTGCTTTATAAAATAATAACTTGCACTAACCAGGTGGAATATACAAGTCTAGTCAGAGGATATTTTAACTTATATTAACTCAAAATGCAAATCTCCAAAATGCAAAACCTATGCAATAAAAATAAGGAAAAAGAAACTAAAGAAGAACAGCTTTATACATTTATTAAGTATTTATGTATTTATGCACCAGTATTAAGTATTTATGTACCAGTATTAAGTATTTATGTATCAGTATATGTACATTATACCTATAATATATATCTAAAATGTATATACATTATACACAGTATATGTGTATTTTATATATACAGCATATGTATATTAAGTGTTTATTTTATATATAAAAAGTATTTATATCCCAGTATGTGTATATTATATATATATATATCTAAAATGTATATACAGTATACATAGTATATATAATATATATACCATACGTATATTAAGCATTTATATATAAAATATGTATATTATTTATGTTATATATAAAGTATTTCTGTACCAGTATGTGTATATTATATATATGAAATATATCTAAAGTGCATATATAATATACACAGTATATGTACACTATATAGTATCTCTATATTAAGTATTTATATATAAAATATGTTTATTAAGTAGTTATTTTATATATATATATATATGAGGTATTTATGTAATGGTTTCTTTTCCACAATTTTTGAGACATTTAGTTCAGCCCCTTTTCCCCCTCCTCTCTATTATTTACCTATTAATAGTTTTGGGGTGATTATTTTTTAAAATTCCAAATATAAGGGCTAAAACCCTGCACATGTTTTGTGTGAGGCAGTGGTTCTGCTTTAGGACTACTTAAGGCCACCTACCCTGTTAAGATCCTCTATTTCAGATCTGATGTTTGTCTCTCCTTCCATCATTTCCTCCTCTTCTAATGTCCGTTCATCATCAAAGTCATGCACCAGCATATCAGCTGATGGGTCAAACTCATGGTCATCAGATGTTGCTGAACCTCCTGATGGGAAACATTTTAAACAATGTTTTTAGTTACATCATGGCCTCACAGAGTTTAATTTATTTTTATTATTTTGATGACATTTTAATGCGTAGATTATACTCAGAAATCCAAGTCTTTTGCCTCAATCCTTTATCTTAGGGAAAGGCAGGCTTGTTATTCAGGGAAAGCTTCGGACAGGGAGAAGTCCTGGCAGAAAGAACCAGGAGGGTGTTTAACTAGCCAGATCGCCCAGTTCCCTAGCCCTGGACATCAGGCCCTAGTTAAATGTCTGGAAAACGTTCAGGTTTTGAACACTTTGCTCTTAAATAATCATAAACCTGCCTGAATTGAGTTCTACTGGGAGCAGAAATACTCATAAAATACAAACTCCGGGCAGTCGTTCCCTTTATTCTTTGGAAGCTTCTTTGTTTACAACTACAAAGACAGATTAATGACTTCTCCAAAATTTACATTAAACAAGCTTCAGAGTTATGCAGATTTTATTTCTGAGTTATTTTTCCCCATGCCTTTATTTTTCCCAGTTCTTTGTAGAGAGGTCTGGTTATATTTTGTGACAATGAAAAAGAAATGGATGGATGAATGGTTTGGCAGATGTCCTTCAGCAGTACCTGAGTTTTAATTCCAACCCTGCTCATATTTTTCCACCTGCGTTCTTGGACAATTTAAAATTTCATTTTCCAAAGCTTGTACTCACACTAAGCGTGTGACTATGAGGTTTAACTTAAAAGCAATTAATTATTCCTCTGAAAGAAATAAAAGTTCAAGAGATAACACCAGTCCAGTTCAAGTAGCTCCTGGAAAGCTTTTCCACTAGTAGGATGCCAATAAAACCTTGGAAATCATAAAAAATATTTACCTGGGCTTGAAGACTCAACAGAAGGCTAAAAAAGAAAAGAAAGGAAATTATTTTTGCTAATTTGTACAAAGTCAATTCAATAACTCAGCTGATATGAAGCAAGTCACTATAAAAAACATATTGATAAATAAAGCTCCAAGGTAAATAGTAACTCAAAGATCCAGCTCTGTTCTAACTCCAGGAACTAAATCCCCTTTCCACAACCTAGGTATATCCCAGACTGGAAGGGATATCCCAAATATACCCCAGGTATATCCCAGATTACATGGGCAGGGAAGCACAGTGGAAGAGAAATCATTCTTCCCATTTGAAGCTGAACACAAATTCCCTGTTCTATTTTTTGAAGGTAATCCCAAATCACTCTGAGAATTCCTCAGGGGACAAAGGGAAAAGCAATCTTTAATCTTAAACCTCTGACCCAGCTGTGAGGGAAAAAACCAACCAACAAAAACAAACAAACAAAACAAAACAAAACAACAAACCAAACAGAAAAACAAACAAAAAACCCACCCAAAAACCCAAACCAAAACGAACAACAAAAAATCAATAAAAACCCCACAAAACCCCTTCACCAAACCAAAATAAACCCCCCAAACAAACAAAGAACCCACCTCAAGCCAAACAAACAAACAAAAAAATATTTTACAAACCAGACTTTCTTGCTGAGTACATTTAAAACACAAATTAATATGGACACAGGCTACAAAACTAATTATTTTTTTGAGATATAGGAAGAAAACGAGACTTCCCCAATAATCCATGTAACAGAGTCACCTTCTGGTCCAGCATATTTGATAACCTGACATTTATAATGTGAACAAACAACATTCTGCTTTCCCTTGGTTATACCTCTGCCAATCTTTAAGCTCCTGGGATGACATTTGCATGTCAGACATTCAAACCTCATTTGTTTTGATAATTCAAGCAAATGTTTCAACTCTTTTCAGGCACAGACCTAGTGAAATGGGTTTTTCCGAGTTAGGAAAACAGACTTTTTCCTTCAGAGCTGCAGAACCTCAAAATGTATTTCCCTGTGTCAAGCAGAAAGGGTGGAGAAGGTGCCTGGAGGGAGGAGAGAAAATACAAGAGAAGAAGCTGTGCTCTCCTAACACTGCAGAGCCTGAAGAAAATACAGAATATATCCACTGACTTCAGGGGGAGCCACCACAGGTGGATTTTCCCACATTTATTAACATCCAAATATATTTTTAGTTTTTGGGGAGTATCCCTGCTGACTTGGAGAAATGGTATCTAAGGCAGGGTTAGCTTTAAAAGTCAAGGAAAATCATACCTGGACAATACTGAATTATAGGATCACATAATGGAATGGGTTGGGTTGAGAGGTACCTTAAAGCCCACCCAGTCCCACCCCCTGCCATGGGCAGGGACACCTTCCACCATCCCAGGTTGCTCCAAGCCCTGTCCAGCCTTGCCTTGGACACTTCCTGGGATGGGGCAGCCCCAGCTTCTCTGAGAATTCCATCCCAGCCCCTCACCACCCTCACAGGGAAGAATTCCTTCCTAATATCTCATCTAACCCTGCCCCTCTGGCAGTGGGAAGCCGTTCCCCCTCCTTGCTCTGTCCCTCCAGGCCCTTGTCCAAAGTCCCTCTCCAGGTCTCTTGGAACTCCTCTAGGCACTGGAAGGGGCTCTAAGGTCTCCCTGGACAAACTCACATGAAGCGGGTAAGAACTAAAAGCATTTTTGCAAAATATTGCACAATGCCAGAGGAAGTTTTGCAAATCACTACATCCAGAAAAGTCTTTATTTGCAAAGATTATGCTAACAAATTCCAGAGTCCAGTATTCCTGCACATACTGAGATGAGTATCAAGATCAGTCAGCAAGGACTGACCTCTATTTGGTGCGTTTTGTTTGATAAACTTGCAAAACTGGGTGATTTAAAATATGTAATACACGATTATTAGTGCGAGTTAACAAACCTTCAGTGTATTTATTGCAGCAATCACAGGTGGAAAAGCAAATAAATTCAATATTGCTAGGCCAGGAAGGAAACCATGAAGACCCTTCCCTTTTCTTCATGGAAAGGCTTGCAATCCATTGGGAGGGGACAGGAAAAAAAAGAGAAGGGGAAAGAGAAGGAAAAGGGAAGGGGAAGGGAAGGGGGAAGTGGAAGGGGAAGGAAAAGGGGAAGGGAAGGAACAATAGCAAAAAAAAAACAGGAATAACAGGAGTTCAGGGAGCCATGACTCCAAAATCCAACCCCAAAAGCACAGCCTTGCTTTCAGCCACAGTTCAGGATTTGCCAAGAAGAGTTGGAGAAGGTCTTGGCCCACGAGCCTCATGTAGAGGGGATTCCAAAGAGGTGGGAGGCTGGGAGAGCCTGAGATGTTCAGCCTGGAGAAGAGATGGCTCAGGAGGATCAGATCCATGTGCATAAATCTCTGACAGAAGGGTGAACAGAAGACTGAGCCAGTCACTTCTCAATGGCATCCCGTGACAGGAGTCAGTGGGAACAAACTGGAACATGTTTAAACACTAGGAAAAGCTTTTTTCCCTGTAAAAGGGATGAAATGTGGGAACATGCTGCCCCCAGAAGTTGTGGTGTCTGCACTCACGGTGTACAAAACCAGACTGGCACTGGGAACCTGCTCTTGCTGAGCCAGCCCTGAGCCATGCCCTGAGCCATGAATGATCTCCAGATGTCCCTTCCAACTCCAACACTCCTGGAACTAAAATGCTCCAATATGGACTGCAATGGAGCTGAGCACGATGAAGGATTTCCCTGCTGAGAGGGGACAAAAACCACAGTGGGGCATGAAAAGACCTCAGAAAAGTCAAGCACACTTGAAGGAATGATGTTCAGCTCCCAATATTCTGGAATGGCACGGATAAGGCCTGACAGCTCAAGAAGGAAACAACCTTCCCTACAGCCTGAAATGCTGCTAAGGGACTTAAAAAACTCCAAAACATAGAATCAGTACAATCCCAGCCTATAGGAGAAAATAGGAACAAACACCAAACCAGGAAATCTGTAAAAATCCAGCCACCTGCAGAAACACCATTTCCATCCTGGAGAGGTTCTAGTCCGTTCTTTGCCACAGACTCCACAGGCAGCTTTTGGGAGAGCAGCCTCTGGCTCTCTATTCCTTTTTCCCAAGCTTTGCCAACCACATCTGCCTCACCTGTGGATTGTTCTCTCTGCATTTTATATGTTTCCAGTCTGTGTGATGCACTACCAATCATTTCCTCCTTCTATTTCTAGGTACATACAGTGTCCCATTACAACCCATCTGCATTAATGAGCAGCTGCTGCCAAAGGTAGTCCTGACCTCTTCCCACCACTCCATGTCTCTGCCACTCGTGCCAGGCCCAGTCAGTTGGAAGCTGCAGCACATGCTGGTTCAGCAGCCCCATCTCAGAGATGACTGACACCACTTTTCCATTCTATCCATGAGCCAAAGGACTTTATCCGGGGCCTCTGTGATCACCAGATGTGCTGCAAACAGTCCCCAGCATGAGCTTGGAGTTGAACACCTGGAGAAGGGAATGTGGTGGGAGGCCTGGAAAACCCTTCAGTGACAGTCTGTCAGCATCACACAGGAGGGGAAAGAGCACCCTCTGATTAAGAGTTGTTGCAAGGCAATTCCTGCAAGGCTGGATGAATCAGTCCTATTTTGTGCCTCCAAGTGACGGTGACTCTGGCCAGGGTAAGACAGATGGGTTTGGGGGCATTTGATTATAAAAATTTCCTGGCAGTGGTTAAAGATCATATGGCTGCATTGGCATCAGCAGATCCTAATTCCTAAGCTATGGCAAGGCAATGGAACAGGAGTTCCTGTGAAAAGGACACCCTTGTACTTCAGTGGCTTTTCATTTTCTGCTGCAGCCATTCAGAGAGAAGTACAAAGCAGTGTTTTGCCTCAAGGGCACTCATGGGAACAAAGAGTTGCTACCTATCAATGGATAATGGTATCCAAGGCCCAAGAGAGAAAAACTGTAGGATACTGACAATATACAGGCTGACAGACTCCAATTTTCTATGCATTGTACCATCAGAAAAGGTAACAGTGAATCTCTGTTGTGGGTTCAAAAGAATGAAAAAACATTCATGGACTCCTAATCCACAGACAATGAGACAAAACTCAAGTGGCCAAGGAGTCCTGATACACCAAGAGCACATCTGTTAAAGTTCCATCTGAGCAACAAGAAGGAAATACCAACCCTGAGGTATGAAGAAAACAAACCTCATGGTAAAGAGAAGAAAAGACACCGAACCACGAAACATCAGCACTAAAAGAATGTCACTGTTTTTATTACATGTGTATTTTTTGGAGTCTCAGGAAAGCCAGGCTGAGTACATGTTTTCAGAAGCTTAGAGACACTTGCAGAGTGTCAAAAAGATCATATCCAACACATCCTCCAGCACGTGGATATGGGAATACATGGGACTGAAGTTGGCCAGACACCTTTGACTGCCAAGTGGTGAATGCAGCAACACGTGTCAGACATGGAAACATCCACAGTGTTACTCTGACAACAACAACTGCCTGGACTTTGGGAAGTGTCTGGATCGCCGTCAATTGTGATGGAAGATAAACTAAAACCAAACTGGCATTGTGACAGTTTATTTAATGCAAACAGCCTTCAGGAGACACCAGTTGTGCACAGTTTATTCCAGGCAATGCCCAGGGCTGGATGCTGGCAGGAGATGTCCAGGTTTTATTCCAACACTTCAGAGGTGCTTGGACTGGAATGGGATACTCCAAACTGTGGAAGGAATGCACTGAGTTTTCTCTCTTCACATTTCTCCTTCAGCAAAACCACCTGAACAGGATTGACAGGACACTACAGACTTTCATTTCTGCCCACAAAACTACTGTTGTCTTTGCTACCATCTTTCACACTGTTTAATATAAACAAGTAATAATGAAACATCCCAAAATCAGCAGTATCTACACGACAAATATACATCCTGTTCAAATTGACTCAGTTACTTTTAACAGCTCTTTAACTGTTACATAAAACAGTTAAAATCTTGGATTAAATTCTCTCTATATTCGCAGCAATATGTCTGACAAACCCATCAATTTGCTCAGGTCTTTCCATTTCCCTGAAATGGAAGCCTTTATATACATGGAACTTTACTTTCTTAGTTTCATTGGTAAATGACAAAACTCTTGTACTTCCAGAACACAAGGATTGAGTGCAATATTTGAACTCACAGATCCCAAACATGTATATCTAAGCCTTGAAATTGCCACTTCAGCAAAGATCCCCTGGCTTGGTCATTTCTTTCTGAGACTTGATTCCTCTATAAAGATGACTTTTTCCCAACCTCTTTCCTTGGAAGTTTTCAAGACCAGACTGGAGATAGCCATCAGCAAGCCAGGGAGACCTCAGAGCAGATCCTGCTGTGAGCAGAAGGTTGGACCAGAGACCTCCTGAGCTCCTTTCCACCCCAAATTATCTCATAATGCTGTTTTGACGTTTTTGACAGAGCTGGGATTGTTCAGCCTGGAGAAGAGAAGGCTCCAGGGACAACTTAGAGCCCCTTCCACTGCCTAAAGGGGCTCCAAGAGAGCTGAAGAGGGACTTGGGACAAGGACACAGAGTGACAGGACAAGGGGGAATGGCTTCCCACTGTCAGAGGGCAGGGTTAGATGGGATATTGGGAAGGAATTCTTGGCTGTGAGGGTGGTGAGGCCCTGGCACAGGTTGCCCAGAGAAGCTGTGGCTGCCCCATCCCTGGAAGTGTCCAAGACCAGTTTGGACCACGCTTGGAGCAAACTGGGATAGTGGAAAGTGTCCCTGACTGTGGCAGGGGCTGGAACAAGCTCTGAGATTCCTTCCAATCCAAACCATTCTGGGATTCTGTGAAGTGAAAAAAACCCAACCAAAGAAACCTAAAACCCAGCAGTGTCAGTGTTTGTGGAGAAGCTGTCGGACCAGTTCCAGAGGGTCCAGCTGGCAAGAACCACAGGTCAGTTTTAATGCAACTGACTCAGTCCTGTACCAACCTACTTAAATCCCTTCACCAGGAAAAGTCAGAAAGCAGACTATGCAGAATATTTCAGAAGGGATATTGTTTCTGTGGATCTTTCAGACAGCCCCTACACATCATGACTCTCTTAAGTAGCCTTTTAAACTTAGTTTTGGCAGTGAAGACACTGTATCCCCTGGGGACATCAACATTGTAATGGAAAGCCCTAAAAAGGAAGGTGTTTCAGCTGCAACACTAACAAAAGTAGCAATAGCAATTTTAAAAAAAGTCAAGAACAAAAACATCAGTGCTTCAGGGGAAGGCAGAGGTTGAAGGGTGTCAGGTGATGAATCTTCCCGGGGTGTTCACGTTTTCCCAGCCTGTTACCTGCTCCACACCACTGCCAGGGGTTATCACACCGTGAAGCTGCACCCAAACCCATATGGATTTACAGGCTTCCATGAGTGACAATGTCACACTTTCCTCTCTGCCAAACCTGCCGTGAGAGCAGCCTCCAGCAAGAGGAAATAGTACCCTGAAAATCATGGAATGGTTTGCGAAGGGAGGGACCTCAAAGATCACCCAGTCCCACCCCCTGCCACAGGCAGAGGTATCTTCCACTATCCCAGGTTGCTCCAAGCCCTGTCCAACCTGGC
Source organism: Corapipo altera (assembly GCF_003945725.1). NCBI lineage: Eukaryota > Metazoa > Chordata > Aves > Passeriformes > Pipridae > Corapipo > Corapipo altera. Next base: position 7,289,160 of record NW_020884905.1, read on the forward strand.
CTTGGACACTTCCAGGCATGGGGCAGCCACAGCTTCTCTGGGTAACCTGTGTCAGGGCCTCTCCACCCTCACAGAGAACAATTCCTTCCCACTATCCCATCCAACTCTATCCTCTGACAGTGGGAAGCCATTCCTCCTTGTCCTGTCACTCTGTGTCCTTGTCCCAAGTCCCTCTCCAGCTCTCCTGGAGCCCCTTTAGGCACTGAGAGGGGTTCTGAGGTCTGCAGTGGGGACAACAAGGCAGGACAGGTGACAATGACAGATGAGCGTTAGGGCAGCGGCCGATCCCCGCCCTGGGATCGGGGGATCAGGGCCATCCCAGCCTGAACACTCACTCCCCAAACTGAGCACAAAGATCTGGAAGTCCTGCAGAGCAGTTGGAGCTGTAGTTCTCGGGGTTCCAAGTCCCAGGAAGGAACAGCAAAGTTCAGGGTGGTGAAAGGAGCTTCTGTCCAACAGCTCATGAAGACACTGCTGAAATCACACACTGACTTCTGTAAAATAAAGTGGAACCCAACCTCCTGCTCTGAGCAGAGTCGATGGCTGGAACCAGGACTCACTCACCAGTTGTATCCCAACAACCAATGTGCAGGGATTTTCCTAAAGGACTGAGTCCTCAGGAGATGCTCCAGGCTGAAGGAAGCTGCTGGATGGAGGCAGCTGTATCAGAGGATGCCCTGGTTGACAGGACATGATGCTCCCTAGACAACTTCCCATTCCAAGGAGTACTGGGGAACACAACCATAACAGCCCACCAGAACACACCATCTGTCTTGCATGAAGCACACACTTCAAATAAACATTTTCTAATTATTTAATGCCCATTTCCATGACAAAATACAGTACCAGCCTTGATTTCTTGTAATAATCTAAGATATCTTGCTAAGGAAAATTGAGAGTCTATGGAATGATTGTATTCTGCCATAGGATTTCAGATGAAACCACCTACAGTCACATGCCAAGCACCACAAGAAAACATTCTTATGGATAATTTGTGGCATTAATGGATTAGAAGGGAAATATTAATACAACTTGGAGCTTCTGGTCAGGAAAAAGCACAGAAAGAAATGGAACTTTACAGCAATTCCACTGTCTGCCTCAATCCTTGTGTTAGGAAGAACTTTAAGTCCTGAGCTGTAAACCCAGAAACATCAAGATTTTATCACATGCAAAAAATGTTCACAAACCTCTTCTATCATGACAAAACCACCCCAGAGTCATCCCCTTTTTGCAGATTAGAAATGGAGAATGCCATTGTTTTCCCTGCCATTCCCTTGTGCTTTCCCTTCCCTCATATCAAAATTGAGGAAATACAAATGGTGGCTAAACCCAACCACTTTGGGATTTACTCCCTTACCAAGGAATTGAAAAAACTGAATTCCCAGACGTACATTACATTCACAAATATCTCTGTAAAGCATTTTACAAACGCTGCTCCAGAACGACACAAAAAAGACAATCAGTTACATGAAGATCAAACAAGAAGAAAATATAATTGTTCTCAAAGAACAGACTGATGTGAATCACCAACTTTAATCATGGTTTAGATCAGTCAGTAGGAAACCTGGATTTAATCTGCTTTCACCTTCTTTTGTATCCAGGTGTTACTCAAAAGCTCTGACCCCCCTGACTATTCAAACAACTCAATTTGCAACCACATTAGTGACTGTGTGAACTTAACTACTGCTTCCTACTACAGCTTTATGCAGATTGATTTAAAGCAATAGCCAAGCTTAGTAAAAACACGAATATTAAAAATGTAAAAAAGGTTACTAAGAATGGTTATTAGATCACGTATTTCTTAAACATCTGTCCTGAAGCTGTTTCAAAATATGAAAATAGAATGCGGTTGCATTCACAAAGTTTAAAATTCTTCAACTGAAAAAAGCACAGCACTGAGATGAAAGGAAAATTTTTCCACACAATAGGAATTTAAAGATGATTTATTAAAGCACTGTCACACGATGTTAATAAACTGATTTTTTGGTCAAAACCAACTAAACTTTCAGAAACTCAAACAACATTAAAATGCCTTCAAAGAAATTAGGTTGAGCAGTTTAATTGCCCACTGACACCACAAGAGGAGAGGTCCTGCTCCACGACAAGCAGCTCCTGCCTCTTCCCATACTTGCCCCACAGAAATTCCCTCTGAAGAGGAAAAGTTTAAATTGTTACTCCAGCGGGTCACAAGACTGAATAACCTCAGTGATGGGTGAGAAACACAAGGAGCTGGTCGAGCTTTGGGAGAAACAAATGTTCCAGCAACATGAAGAGATTCATGGAATGGTTTAGGTTAGAAAAGCCCTCCCAGACCATCGAGTCCAACCACTCCCCAGCGCTGCCGAGGCCACCACTGACCCACGTCCCCAAGGGCCACATCCACACGGCTTTTAAATCCCCTCAGGGAAGGGGACTCCATCACTACCCTGGGAAATATCCAACCTGACCCTCCCCTGGCACAGCTTGAGGCCATTTCCTCTCACCCTGTCCCTTCTTCCCCGGGAGCAGAGCCCAACCCCCACCTCCACCCTCCTGTTAGGGAGTTGCAGAGAGCAAGAAGGTCCCCTTGGAGCCCCCTGAGGATCTGCTGTCCCACCCCACCCCAACTCCAGGTCCAGTCCCTGTAGGATCTTTCCATCAGCTGACACCTGCCCTGCAGGAAGCTTTTAGGTTCCTTTCTAAGCCAGTGAGACGGATCAACCCACAGGAGAAGTTCAGGGGTACCCATTCGAAAGCAGCAGGAGGAGCAGGATCTCCCCCTTGGAGCGACCAGGAACTGTTAGACCACCCCAACCCATAATTAAACCAGTTAGAACCAAACTATGCAAATCAAAAATCAGGGATATTTTGTTCCCAATGCTCCCAACTCACCTCTGACCAAACACAACCACCCTCTTCCCCACACAGCAGCCCTGATACTTCTATTCTTCAGTGAATTAGGAAAAAATCCCAAACCAAACCCAAACCTTGTCATTTTCCGTTTATTTTTCCCTGTTCAGTATCCTGTAGCATCCCTGTAAATGTGCATCCTATCATGGAACAACAGCAGGAATTTGGCACTTCTGGAAATTGCAGTAGGCATTGATTGAGCTGCCTCTTTTCAACACAAAAGTCCAAGCCCAGCTCTTCCAGTTTTGGGATCAGAAGATCTCATTCTCTCACTTACATTTTATTCAAACATTATAATGGTTGAATAAACAAAAACATTCTCTTTCAGCTGCTAATCAAGCTTTTCGGTCCCAATCTTTTCTTCTCAGGAGGCATTAAAATACTTGTATTTGGAGAAAATTTGTGTATCAGCATTTCCTCCACCACAAACACTCAATAAGCAGCTTAATGCAGGATATTGTAACAGTCACAAAGCTTCAGCTGATCTTAAGTTAGAGGTGTTTTCTTTCTGGTTTATGCCTGGAACAAACTTCTAACATGCTGGAATATGAGGAATCACGTGAACATGTAAAAAGAACCCTAACACAGGTTATTAATCCCAAGCCTAAACCCAGTTTAATATATATTCTAAAGCCTTTTTTTTTTCTGTCTGTCCTGTATTCAAATTGCTTCTGCAAAAGTGAAGCAGCATTTTTTGTCACTTTAGTTTCACTTTCTGGACTCGTTCTCTCCCTAACCATGCTGGGTGCTGCTTTCTGAAGAGCCTTCCTGTCTAACCCATCAAGTTTCATAGTTACATTGGGGTTTGAGGTTTAGGTCTGGAGCTGATTCTCTAGAACACAACATTTTAGGATCATTCCTGCCTGAGGGATGAGCTCCTGTGCATTCCTTCAGAACAGTCACAAACAATTTTCCACTGGGAAAGGAAAGAAAGGGAAGATGGCAAGAGGCACAACAGCAGTCTCAGACCTCACAGCCTTTCCACCCACATTTTCATCACCCTCAGTTCCTTTAGGACGATACTAGAGCTATGAGGAAATGCCATGCTAAGGAGGATTCCCAACCTAGTCCCTATATATTCCCTAAATTCATAGAATACTAGAGTGGTTTGGGTTGGAAGGGACCTGAAAGACTACCCAGTTCCAACCCCCTGCCATGGGCAGGGACCCAAACCATATTCAGAACATTTCTCCTGGTTTAAATCACTGAAAGTATTAATTTTTTCTCAATTCAGATACAACAGTTCCCTGCACAACTCGACTGGGAATGAACACCACGTGCTCGTGAACTCATCCACAGGTGGATCCAAGCTCTCTCAGGTAGATCCAAGCTCTCCCAGTCCTTTCCGCTCCTCCTACTCCTGCTCAAATAAAGACACCAAAACAGCACAAAGAATTCACCCTCAAAATGGCAAAGATGAAGAAAACCCTTTTCCTTTCTTAGCCAAAAATCAAGACCAATAAAGGCCCCAGCTGTTGGAAAATCCATGAAGGGAAAACCCAAGCTCCACATTCCAGTGTGTTTTTGTTGCTCTGGGCAGCACAACCTTCCCCAGCCCTCAGTGTCGAGGACGTGACACGGAGTAGGAAGTTCCTCAGCATCAGCAAAAGGCTCAGCCCCCCAGGACACAGCACTGAGAGGATATTGGGGTTCAGACCACAGGATTTGGGGGTTAAATTAAAAAAATGACAAAACTTCCATGCAGCTGGTGAAACTCAAGACAGAAATCCTGAATTCCGTGAGAGACAAATCCCAAATCCTGTGATGCCCAGAGCAAAGGCCCCACTGTCTCTCCAGCTCTAGAGATGGGAGGACTTTAATATTCACATTTTTTAGGATCAGAGCTGTGGTTCTCTCCCTCTCAAGATAAAAAAACCAAACAGGCAGGTTCTTCTAACTCCTAAGATTAGCTCAGGACATGTTGTCTCAACAACAGGAAGAATGCTCCATCACAGTTCTCATTTGGGAGGAAAAGATAAAATAATTTAAGGGAAAATCCGTGTTTAATCAGGAATTCCAAGGGAAGAAGCCTCATGTACAAAATATCTTAATCCTGACAGTTCCAACTCCCCCTGGAAGTGACGCCTGTCCCACAGGTTTCATTTTCCCAACAGATACTTCTCAACTCAGCATTCCCAACGCCAAGAGATTGGCATCTGGGGCTAATTCGAAGAAAACTTAATGGAACACCCATCCATCTGTCCCAGCTCTCCTCCTGAGCAGGGGAAGGAGCTGCTCCCCCAGATCCCACCGGGATGGACAAACCCACCCCGCCAATGACTCCACACTTCAAAAAAAGAGGTGTGTTTTTGGTTTTATTTTTGTTTTAATTACCCCATTATTACCCTTTCATTATTTTGTGCTATCCCCACTAACAGAACACAACTGATTACCCCCAAATAGTTCCTTGGAAACCCTGCGTTTCCCAGGAGAAGGCTCTCCCCTCGCAGGACCACTGCCCTACCTCTGAACCAACCCCCCTTTGTCCTAACGACTAAAAAAAGATATTTAAAGCAAATAAATAGACGTGGTGCTACAAAAAGCGGGAGGCGCCGCCCTGGGTCCCGCCCGCTCCCCCCCCTTCAGGGGCCTTCAGCCCCCGGGACGGCCCGTTCGGGCCGTCCCGGGGGCGGGGGGCCCCTGAAGGGGGGGGAGCGGGCGGGACCTCCGGTGCTCGCGGGCCTCCGCTCCCCGCAACAAACTTGCGGCCCCGCGCAACAAGTTCTCCGTGAGCCCCCCTGACGGTCTCACCTCGGCCATGGTCGCTGTGGGCGCGGGGAAGGGTCACATCGCCGGGCGGAGCCGTCGGTCCCGGGAGGGGGGAAGCGGGGCGGGAGCGGCTCCGGGAGCGGCAGCGGCGGCGGCGGGAGGGGGCGGGGCCGCGCTGCGCACGACGTCACCGCGCACCGCGACTGTCAATCACGGCGCGGGCCACGCCCCCCACGGCCAGGCGCTGAGGGCCACGCCCCCCGAGCCCGGGGTTTGAGGCTGCGGGTCCCCCTTGTCACTCGGGGTGTTGGTCACGCTCTCACCTGTCACTCAGGGGATCGGCCAAGCCACTGATGGTTACTCAGGGTGCAGGTCACGCCTGTCACTCAGGGCTTAGGCCACACCCCGTATATGTTAATCAGGGTTCAGGCCGCGCCCATCGCGCCCCACTCAAATAGCAAGGCCACGCCCATCGCCTGTCACTCAGAGCACAAGACCACGCCCCCTCGCCTGTCACTCAGGGCGCAGAGCCACGCCTCCATCAGCCTGTCACTCAAAGACCAAGCCAGGCCTGCGAACTGGGGCCGAGCCACTTTATTGTCACTCAAAGCACAGGCCGCGCCCCATCATCTGTCACTCAGGGCATCGGTCATGCCCCCGTCTGTCACTCGGAGCGCAAGGCCACGCACCTGTTCGTTAGTCAGGGTGCGGGATCTGACTGTCACTCAGGGCGCAGGCCGGGCTCCCTCACATGCTACTGGGTGCACGCCACGCCCCCTCGCCTGTCACTCAATCGCAAGGCCACGCCTCCAGCTCCGAGGTGTATCCCGCCGCCGTCTCTCACGCCCCACCCCTTATCTGTCACTCAGTGTATAAGCCACGCACCCTTAGGTGTCACTCAATAGGCAGACCACGCCCCGCTAGCACAACTCAATGCACAGGCCGTGCCCCGCCTGTCACTCAAGGCACAGGCCGCGCCCCCCCAGCGCTGAGGGCCCGGCCCCGCCCCATTGACTCCACGGCACCGGCACCATCGCCCCGCGCCGCTCCCGCTCCAGGGTCGGTGCCGCTCCCTTCCCCCGGCCCCGCTGCCGTACTCACGCGCGGAGCCGCAGAGGGGCGGAGCGGGTCTCATGGGCCGTGCAGCGAACGGAGTGTCCTCGGGGAACGGGGGCTCCTGCCGTGCGTGAAGCTCTTGGGTGGCACAAGAAGAACAGCTCGAGGTTAAAAAAACACTCAAAAAACCAGGAAAACCATCCCCCAAAAAAGGCCACCCACCCCAAATGCAGCTGTCTGGTCCCGTTCCTCGCGTCTCCCCGCAGCCCGCGGTGGCTCACCTGCCCGGCTCAGCGCCGTGCCCGGGCGGGCGCGGGGCCGCGCTCGGCGGGCATGGCTGTCAAAGCGCGGACACCGCGCCCTGGGCTGTTACCGCCCCGGCCCGGGGAGCCCCCGCCGTGCCCGAACCGCGCGGGTCAGGCACAGGCGAGGAGCCGCATGCCCAGCGCTCACAGCAGCACCCGCGGGGGTCTGCGCTGACTCAGGGCGGAACAGCCCCCCCGGCGCTGCGGCTCCCAGTGCGGCTCCCGCTGTGCCGGCGGGGGCGGGACCCGAACCCGGGGCCGTCCCGGGGCTGCGGAGCGGGGACAGCGCGGCCCGCGCGCGCGCACCCGCCTATGGGCGGTGCCGATGCTGGCGGCCAATCCCCGCGCGGCGTGTTGGGCGGTGTTGCCGTGGTAACGGAGGACGCCGCCATGCCGGGCCCCGCCGGGCCGCGGCCTCCGCCGTGAGTGGGACCGGGAGGGGCTTTAAACCTTCCAAACATCCAGATATTAATTAATGTTAAAAATGGCTCAGAGCCTTCAAAATCACCGGGAATATAGGAGAAATTAGAATAAATAATAAGTTGTAATGTACAGTGAGTTATAATAAATAAATGGTAAGATTCCTTTATTATAAATGTTTTAAATCCCTTAAAATAATTGGGAATATATAATAGCAGAGATAACAAATTAGGATAATAAATGGTAAAAATCCTTCATTACATCTTTAAAAGAATTGGGAATTATAAGATAGATTATAATGTATAATAAATTAAAATATATAATTAATTACAATAAATAAATGGTAAAAATCCTTTATTATAAATGGCTTACATACATTAAAATAATTGGTAATATATAATACATTAGAACATAAATAGAATAAATTAGAATATATAATAAATTAGAACAAATGGTGAAATACCTTATTGTAAATGGTTTAAATCTTTAAAGTAATATATAATTCATTATATATAATAAATTATAATGAAATTATAAAAATACTTAATTGTAAATGGTTTATATCCTTTAAAATAATTGATATGTGATACATAGTAGTCTAATAATAAAATATAATAAATAAATGGTAAAAATCCTTTATTGCCATTTATGATATTTTATAATATTAAGTCCTGTCTCACAAGGGCTGGGCCAATTGTGTTGGGTTAACAATGACATGATAACCCTTTTAATCCTTTAGATTCAATAATCATTTCTATTTCATAATCTGATACATTTATATTTAATATAATCCTCTATATTTTAAGCAATCCTTTCTATTTAAACCTTTCAATCGTGGTAAAGCATTGCTGGAACTTGAGGGTGCTGTGTTGTTTTGGGTGTTGTGCTGGTTGAGGAGGAGCCTCTGTGGGTGTTGCAGGGCCAGGGCCGGAGCAGAAGGAGCAGCAGGAGCAGGAGGAGCAGGAGCAGGAACCGGGGGGGTCCTTGTCCCCCCCAGGCGGGGCAGCATCGTGAGCGGCTCCTGCTCCACGCAGAGTTCCCGCAGGACCTCCATGGTCTCCGAGGGACGGCCAGTGCGCAGGGGGGCCCTCGTGGGCATCCAGGGGTCCCTGCAGGTGAGAGCCAGGGACACCTCCTGAACGATGGTCGCTGTCCAAAATCGACCTGCAGGAATGATCACAGAACCATGGAATGGTTGGGAGGGACATAAAGGTCATCCTGTCCCACCCCCTGCCATGGGTAGGGACACCTTCCACTAGGCCAGGTTGCTCCAAGCTCCATCCAAACTGGCCAAGGACACTTCAGGGATGGGACAGCCACAGCTGCTCTGGGAATTCCATCCCAGCTGCTCACCACCCTCAAAGGGAAGAATTTCTTCCCAATATCCCATCTAACCCTGCCCTCTGGCAGTGGGAAGCCATTCCCCCTTGTCCTGTCCCTCCAGGCCCTTGTCCCAAGTCCCTCTCCAGCTCTCTTGGAGCCCCTTTAGGCACTGAAAGGGGCTCTAAGGTCCCCCTGGAGCCTTCTCTTCTCCAGGTGAACACCCCCAGCTCTTCCAGCCTGGCTCCAGAGCAGAGGGGCTCCAGCCCTGGGAGCAGCTCTGTGGCCTCTTCTGGACCTGCTCTAACAGCTCCATGGCTTTCAATTCTTTCTATTCCCGCACTCAGGCTGGGTCAGGAACTGCATTTAAAGACGTGACTGACCTTCCTACAATAAAATACCTTGAACACTATAATTAAAAAGATGGATAATTATCTCATTACTTTGGCTGCACTTTTAATTGGACTTCAACAGTTCAGTCACTCCTGGAGGTCATTAGAGAATAAATGAGCTGAAAAAGCCACAAGGGTTGACCAAAGAGAAATGGGTTTTTCCAGCTATTTCCGGCCATTAAAGAGGGTTCCAAAGAAGTCCCAGGCAAAGGTGACTTTGATCAGCCCTCTTGAGCTGATCCCTGAAGGAAAGCAGGAATGCAAACCCCCTCACAAGTGTCATCCCTGTTCCTTGGGAACACAGTGAAATTATCCTAATTATTTAAATATTTCTTCAGGTTTTTGATGAAGATGGGAAGAATGTGACACCGCATCCCCTCTTCCAGTCAGACCCAAATACTGCCGGATCCAGGCAAGGCAAACTTTATTGTCAAGTATTTTATCTGTGTTGATAATACTTATTAAATACAAACAACCTTTTTTACAAAAATGTAAAATATATAAATTCAAATATTAAATTATTAAAAATATACAAATCTTGTTAACATTCTCTCTTTTACTAATTTAAACCAGTTACCTCTGGGTGATTATGTGCATCCAAATGACAAATTCAATTAAGTCATACAAAAAGAAGGTAAATAACTATTTGTGTTTAAAATGAAAAATCATGAGCCACATCACTGTATCAAAATGCAATAAATAACTGCAGTTGTGATTTTTAAGATAAAGAAATTGCTCTTTGAGGACCATCTTTCTGTCATGTTTCCCAGGCTGGCTGTTACAACGCATAATCCCAGAGGCTGGGATATCAACCAGGAGCAAATATAGACAAAAAATGACTTAAAAAATACAAAGCATCTTCTGAAAATAAAGACATCTCTTTTTTTTTGAGACAATTTCTGCTTATTTCTTGTCACTGAAGGACATATGGAAGCAGCAGCACTTGGATATCAAACAAATCAACAACCAAGTCTGGACTCGAGGGAACAGCAGAACCTGGCTCTGGACAAGACCCAACTTTGAGCTTATCTGGTAAAGAACAGACACTATAATTATAGATTTAAACTGTTCTTTGGAGCACTGGGATTTGTGAGACACTGAGTCAGCCCAGCACTTCAAAGGAACTTGGTGCTTTACAATACTTTAAGAATTAATTTGTCTTCTTTTAAATTCAGAGCAGAAAAGCACTTGTTCACCTCATTTTTCAGCTGTGCAGGTGGGGCAGGAGGAGATGGAAGAAGAATTAACAGAGGCAGACCTGGATCAGAGAGTGGATATTTACCTCTCAGAGACAGACACACTCTGGATGTTTGATATGCCCTCTGTCATGGTGTCTGTGGAAGCAGAAGATGCTGGGAGAGTTCTGTAGGTATAGATTGGCCCCCATTTCATCTGTGTTCAAAGCCTTAGGTCTCTCTTTGACAAGGCTAAATTTCTTGCAACTCCATCATATTGATGAAATTCATTCTGTCTTTCACTGAAAAATTAAGGCAGGTTAGGAAAAGCAGTGGGTAGGGGAAAGAGAAGCGTGTGATAAGGAATTACATGACTAAATGTTCATGAAAACAGTAGGAAATCACAAACCTCTGCATTCATCTTTGTGTGTAGCTTTACAGCTGATTACTTATTAATAAAGAAGAGATAAACATACTAAGTGTTGGCTTCCTCTGAAGCTCCTCACAGTGCTTCTAGTTAGAAGGAACCATAATATTGTGTCTCCCCTTAGTATTCCCACTTCAGAGTCCTCCCTGGACTCCCATGAGCTTTGGTGGGGAGTTAACCCAGGGTTTTGGCTTATTCCCAGGAGCTGACTGGGACAGAGAGCAGCAAAGTTCTCTCCATGTGACAGACCTGTCACACAGCTTTTGGAAGCTCAAAGCCCCAAAGCTGCAGCTGACAAGTCAAACAACTCCTCTCAGCAAGCTCTTTCTGCTTGTGTCCACACCAAGTCCATGGTAGGACTCCAACCCCAATGTTTGTCAATCACACTGGTGGGCTTTTTGGGAATAACAAGAGGATGAGCATCCAACAAATCAGGCTGGTGTGCACAGAGGGTATGGCCAGCTGTACAGGAACAGTAATTCTCCCTGAGCACAGCAGGGGTGGGGTATGACCCACATCATCTGCTCAAATAGTGAAACCAAAATAATAAAAAAATGTTCACAATTCCCACTGACATCCCTACAGAACTTGAGGGCTGGGGGAAATAGAAATGCAGCAGTTTCCTTTTTGTGTCTTGGATGCTCTGCCTTTCACTCCCAAGTGAAGAGAGCTACATATTTCTGAACTCCTCTGAATTCCCCCAAAATTTACAGGTAGTTGGGGTAGGGATTTTTGCTGGTCCTGCTCTCTAACAAGCCATTCCTGTTTTAGAACAGCATCACAAAGGTCAGAAACAGCTGCTGAGAGAAATACAAACACTGAAATAACATTTAGCAATCCAAAAACATCCAAGCAATAAATGTAAAAAATGGAGTGTCCTCTCCTGTTCAAAGACACTGAGAATTTGAATGCAGAAGTTTTTCAGAGAGTTGCCAAACACTGTCTTCTTTGTTTTCGAGGGAGCGGAATAAGATTTACGCTGACATTTGCAAAACCAAAGCTGGCAGTGAACGCTTTGAAGAGAGAATGGTGCAAACCCTGGCTGGAGCTGCCAAAAACAAGGAAGTGCAATGTGAGACAATTATCATGGAAGATAAAGGTAAAACTCAAAACACTCCCTGCAGCCGGCAGAACACTGAGAAAAGGGCTTTTTTATTTCTTCCATCTTGGGATGTTTCCTCAACTTTCACTTCCAGAGCTTTGAGTTCAGACAGGGCAGTGTGATTTGTGGTGGCCTTTTCTGGCCGTCCTAAAATGTGAACTTGTTGCTGGAACACTGTATCCATTGCAATAAAATAGTCACGAACACTAAATGAGAGCTGCTGTGCCCTGCCTGCCTCAGCACTTTGCAAGCAGAGCTTCTCCAGCTAATCCTCAGCTCTTCCCTTGAAACATGAAAGGACACAGCTTCCTTTTCCCCCTTTAACTTTTCAGTGACGCTGGTTTCTATTTCTGTTTGCCATAATGCAAAGAAGGGAACCTCTGTTATGAGATTTAAAACCTTGGGGAAAGCAGGAAATCTTGGCAGTCTCACCAGATCGATGCAATTTTACAGAATGTACAACCTCAGCGCTCTAAAAAAATGTGCCTTTTGTGTGTAGGAGGCCAAAGAAAACTCTGGGAAATGCTGTCTAAAACATTTTTCCTTTGTGTTTGTTAGTGCATGTAAAATGAGGGAAAAAATAAAAGAAGTAGATAATCTGATTTGAAAATGTATTTGCCACTTTTTTTGAGTGCCTTGAGCATCAGCAGGGCTTGTTCCAACCCCTGTTTGAAGAGCTGAGCACATAAAGGTAAGGTTTGGGTGGGAGCTGGCCCTGCTCAAGGCCCTTGTAATAATGTACCAAAATAAGAGACAGGTATAACACAGTGAAATTCATTGCCAGGGATGATGGTCACTTCCTGGGACTTGGACAATTCACTGGATGCATCAGAAATAGAACCTACGTCACGGGCAGAAGGATTCGGAGCCACAACAGGGGGAAGCAGCAAATCTCCCACAACGAAAGAGCAGGAGCAGACTGTGTCTGTCTCTTCTGACAGAGGTAACATTTTACATTTCTGTCCTGTTTTCATCCTTCTAAAACAGGCACATCACAATGCTGTGTGGGGAAACTACCTGAAGAACGTGCTTGGCCTGACTGGCACCTGAAAGAGAGTTTGCTAATGAATCTTGGATAGGGCTGCACTGAGGCCTCTGGTGTCCATTGCCATCAGAAATTACCTTAAATAGAGATAAACAGTCAGGGACAAGGCTTGCTGGTACTCACTCACTCACTTGGGACAGTAGAAGCAAAATGCCATTTGTGAAAGATTCCAGAATATCTCATCATACTGAGTATCTGAGCAATAAAAGAAAACAAAATTAAAGCAAGAAAAAATTTATAGTGGAAGCATTCTTTGATCCTGACAGATTCTTCTATGCTTTTTGCAGGTGGAGGAGAATTCTTATCTCTCAACTTTTATGTGCAAAGTTTTATCGTGTTAAAATCATTTATTTCCCATATTATCTGTTATCAGGCATCACAACTTCTTCTCTAATGATTTCAGAAAGCACTGTTCCTGTCAGGAGCCAGGAAGAGGAGAAATGCCATTCAGAAGCTATATTAACATCAGAAAACCTAAAGCAGGATTTAGTTATCATGGAGAGGATTTTAATGGAGAATATTTTTCAACCCAAACTTGCAGCTTATCGGCAGATTCCTGTCCTTATAGGTTTGTTCTTTACTGAGTACCCTGTTTCCAGCACAAGGCTTTACATCCTATTGGAAGTCAGGGAGTTATGTCCCTCACTGGATGTCTTTACAGATGACAAGTCACTTAAATAGACCAAAGAGAGGAGAGTTTTTGAGATGCCAACATGAACTTCACAGTTTTACATGTACTTTAACAAACTCAGTGGAAGAACTGAATAAATTAACTCTGAGCTTATACCACAAATTGAGACTTACTCAAAATATTAGTCAAACTTGTTTCCTAGAGATAAATTCTGCTACTTCTCTCACCACTTTTTGCACTGGAATGTCTCTTGTATTTTTTTTTAAATTTAATTTTAGAAGGAGACTTATCACAGCATTGTACAACTCAGCTGTGGTGTTACATGTGTAGTGTGGTGCTTTAAAATTTGGCATCTAACTTGAAAACAATCTATTTAAACACATTTTTAAATACATGAGATTAGAAACATTCCTGGTGGGGGGTGGACATAAATTCCTACCTTTTTGCTGGGTAGCTAAATACGCTCCTTTCACACCTGTAGTACAGACCTGGCACACCACAGCCTTGTCGAGTTGTTTTCTCTGTCCCCAGCAATATTTCAGCCACAGTTTTAGAAGTCAGGATGTCTTAATTCTTCAGATCTTCACTTTTTTTTTTTGCTGCAAAATATTTGCTGAAAGGGCAAATTTTTTCTTCTGATGTGAACTACTGGAGTGAGATGAGTGAAATGTTCCTACTCAGACTCTACCATATCTGTGCATTTCAGAGCCTGACATTACCTCAGACAGGGGTGATACAGCAACAGCCACGGAAGAAGATGAAGAGGAAGAGCATGATAAGGAAAAGAAGGATGAGGGAAAAGAAGGAAAAGGATTCATTGACCCATCAATGACAATAAATAAAACCCCAGAAGAAGATGCAGCTCCCAGGCTGGAACAGCTGTGGTCTTACACGTGTGATTTAACCAGCGGCCACAGCGTGAGCAGCATGGCCTGGAACAAAGTGAACCCTGTGAGTTAACAAGTCACTCCTGAGCTCTTTACAAGCAAGTGGTGGTGTAAATAAACTCCTGATTTTGGTGTGCTTTGCTGGGAGGGATCTCAGAGAGATGGATCCATCCCTGCAATCATGTGGATTGTTTTTGGCCTTCCACATAACAACCTGTTCCCTTAATCTACAGGTTGAACAACAGAACCAGGCTTTCCTACACATATATTACAACAGCCTTAATTGGTCCAAAATTTAACTGAACTTTAGTAGTGTATTCCCAAAAGGCAATTTTCTGCTAGCAGTGACCCTCAAGGCAGAGTTTACCCTGGGCAGTCACCTGAACAACGACATTAATAAATTTGGTCTGTGATAGAACTGGCAGTTGAAATTTAATCTCCTCCTACTAAACTTTATCACCAGTGATGGAGTTTATTCATGATAGTTTAGAAACCACATCTTTGGCTTTAATAGTAATCTCCCCAAAACAGCAGCAATCATCAAACTTTAAGGATAAGATAAATAATAACAGCACAGATTTCTAAGCAGTTGGCCCAAGTTTGTTTAATTTGATTTCAGTGGAAGTGAGAATGACTCAGACATTTCCATACTCAGAGTCATGTAAGGCTCAGTTTTCCCCACACCCCAAAAATAATGAATGGAAGGAAGGTAAAAAGCAGGTAAGGACACAAAACAGAAAACCAGTAAGGGCAAAAAAGACAGAAAACAAAGACCGTTTCATACTGTTAGTACACCAGATCCCCAGATATTATAAAGTTGGCCACATTTAGAGGCCCCAGTCTTAGAATACAGGGCAAACAAACACCTACTTTGAAAGTGTGAGTTTCACAAACTGCTTGTTGAGTGTAGGAAAAGAGAAATTAATGGAGCCGAAGACTAAAGTCTTGCTGCTGTTTTTCACTTCTACCCATGGAAAGGAATTACAAGAATTCATTGGACCCCACTGTAAAAAGCTAAAAGCCAGGAGTTTGTGGTGCTCACTGAAGCTCCTTTTATAAGTAACCTTGAGAGAGAAAACTAGAAGTATTATTATGCATTCCATTAAATACTGCACATCAAATATAGTTATAGAACAATGTTCATCCTGTGTGTTATTCCACCTGCATATGACATGAGTGTTGTTTTTCCAGACTTTGCCCTGAGGGTCACTGCTAACACAAAATTCCTGTTTGGAAATACACCACTAAAATTCAAGTTAAACTGAGAGATTTCTGTTAATTTGTGCTTTCAGGATCTTTTAGCCATTGGTTACAGAGAGTTTGATTCTAAAGATCAGAAGAAAGGCTTGGCTTGCTGTTGGTCACTGAAGAACCCCATGGTAATGAGCAGCCAGTTTGCTTTTCTTCAATGTGTTTTTCTCTGTACTATTTCTTCTTTATTTCCTTTTTAACTATAATTATCTAATCTAACTTCTCACAATAGTGCCAAAAAGAAAGTAATTGCATAGGTATAACATTTATACTTTACAGATCCATATGGAAAGGAATCCTTTTAGAATTAGCCATTTTAAAAAAATCTTGGAAATCTCAGTTATGAAGTGTCCCAGTAAAAACCATCTGATTGCCATCAAATTACACAACTTCAATTTGATTTCTTCTACAAATTTTACTTCATCAAAACTGTGTATTAGACTAATTTAATCCATGAATATTCAAATCTTTGATGCATCTTTATCACATCAACAACAATCAAATGCTCTCGTGACTCCCTGATGCCACCACAGACCTTTCTAGATATTTGGTTTGGAGTAATCCAATCTAACTTATTTTACAGTGTCATATTTCTGCACAATCTTTATTTTTTCCTAATTTTATCGGCTGCAGCAAGAAATAAATGGAGCAGTTTAGAACACAGTACCTGATTTCTGTCTAGAAGTCACTATGGTCACTTGAGTTTTCCAGCAGAGCAATTTAGTGCCCAGCATTGAGAAGATGGAGGTAAATTAAGAAACTACCTTAAAACACACTTGGTATTTTTCTCCTGGTCAGTGGCCAGAGCGCATTTTCCAGTGTGACCATGGTGTTACTGCTGTGGATTTTTCCCTGGCAAGTCCAAACCTTTTAGCAGTTGGAACATCCAGCGGATCTGTTGCAGTCTATGATGTGCGGAGCCGGAACGACGCCGCGTTCTTGGACAGCAGGTGAGGCTGTGACCTCCTCCCACTCCAGGCACCTCTCACCAAACAACACTTTGGAAAGGTGAAACAAAGGAGTCCTGTTCTTTGAAGTTTTAAGAAAATGCAGCAAGTTACCACCGTATATAATTTATACTCCATGTCCTATCCAAGACAATCCTGCCCCAGATAATAAATCCTTTGGTGTGATCAGTGCTATCTTTTGGTACTTTCTCCCTGATTCCACTTGCCAGAAATGTAGAAAACATCAGAACAGGTGAGGAGTGAGCAGGAATTAAGAAGAAAATGAAAGAGAGAGGAAGGTGATGATGGAGACATTTGCCCTAAGGGCAGCTCCCCAGGTCTGGGCTCTCTCCTCCAAGGTGCAGATTGATTTCATGGTTCAGGTGTCACTGAAAGGTGTCAGCACATAAACAGGGCCCTGAAACCAAGTATCAAACATGTTTAATAGAGAAAAAATTTTCCTGGAGAAAACAACCAATGTTCAGACTATTTTTTTTCAAGAAAAGCTAAACATTTCTATCATAAGATCTGACACTCATTACAAAGTGGAAGATTAATTATTTTTCAAATATATTGCCTTGTCTTTGTTCAGATATGATTTACAATGTGCATCTTGTGTTCCAGCGCATCCTTAAATAAACATACAGGTGCTGTGTGGCAGCTGAGGTGGGTGGAACAGGACAGAGGTGCAACAGAAGGTGACAAAAAAGAGAGACTGATGTGTATCTCAGCAGATGGGCGAGTAACTGAGTGGCTCATCCAGCAAAGACTGGACTGCATTGGTGAGCAGAGCAAAAATACCTGAAATTGCTTTGTTTAATTTCAGGTGACATTACACCAGTTATCATACGCAAAAGATTTAAGTCTGGCATTCCAGAGCAGCCTGAGTTACTCACAGGGCTGTCACACACCTGTTTGACAAAAACTCCTTCTATTTGCACAGATCTGATGAAACTAAGGCGAACAGAAAGGGAGAAGAAGAAATTACCAGGTGAGAAAGAAAGGAAAAGTGAAGCTCCAATATCTCAACAGGCAGCTGGAATGTGCTTTGACTTCCACCCAGAGGTAGGCTCAGAAAGTCCATCCTAGTTAAAGTTTTGCCGAGGAAAACTACATAGCAGAGGTGGGATCCTCAGCTGGAGCCACTTCAATACTAGTCAGGGACTTGGCACTGGGATTTGAAGCATAGGATGAAATGGTAAACCAAGCCCATGAACAGCCCTGTCCTCTCAGCCACGCTACTCACATTTCCTTGGGCAGACCCTGGGGCAGTTTCCCTTTGTGCATTCACCAGGTCTGTGAGGATTTGTTCAACATCTCCAAGTCCAGGATGTAGGGTGCTGTGCTTCTCTTTATCCAGCTGAGTTTTTCTTCCACAGAGCACTTGAAGAATTTATGCCTTTTCCACATGGACTGCTGAATGTCCAAGGTTTTCAGGAGTCAAAAATCCCAGCATAAGTTCTGCAACGATTGAGAGAACACATATAGGAAATGTGCTACATTCTGGCCCCTCTATACTCACCTCACACACCCCAGCCCAACAAAGCAGCTCCATCTCAGCTCTTCAGAGCCTGTCTCTGCCATACTCATCCAGCCCTTTACGATTCCTGAATAAGTGATAAATTGGTTAATCCAACTGAGGCTTTTTTTACCTTTCTTTCAGGATACGGATATTTATCTTGCTGGAACAGACGAGGGCCACATCTACCAGTGCTCTTGCTCAGGCAAAGAGCAGATTCTGGGAACATACAGAGGCCATAAAGTGAGTGATGCACAGAAAACATAATGACAGCAGAAACCATTCAATTAAGTTAAAAAATGTAACAGTTTCTTTGCTTATATTATAATGTCTAATAATATAATTATATATACATGCATATATAAATGTAACATATTATACATGTAACATCTGCAACAAAAGAAACCTAAAGTTCTCTTCTTATATTAGGAATGAATTCCCCTGGCATGAAGCATCACAGTCTTACAGGATTACTTTCTACACTATAAGGATTTTTAAAGTAATTTATTAAAACTTCTATAAACTGGTTTAAAGCTTTAGTCCTGGCTTAAGAAAATAATCAGTAATGTGATTGTCCTGTACAGTTAAATAGTCTTACTTCTGACAGAAAGACGGGTAGCTCTACAAGAGATTCTGTAGCTCTACAGTAACACCAAGTTGTTTTTTGTTTCTCCCCAAACTCCAAGGGTCCTGTGTACAGAGTGGCCTGGAATCCATCCAGCACAGACATGTTCCTAAGCTGCTCTGCAGACTGGAGCACCATTTTATGGCACCGGGACTCACAGACGCCCCTTTTAACTTTCAGTTCTGTCACAGCTTTTGTTCATGACATCATGTGGTCTCCAAAATCAGCCTTCATATTTGCAGCAGTGAAGGAAAGCAAGGTAGAAATCTGGGATCTGAGTGTCAGCATGTAAGTAATGACTTTTCTCAAAGAAAATTCTGAAACCTTATGGCATGAAGGCTACAAATTATTGCCTAATCAAAATTATCAGATCAGGACAGCTTATTCAGCCATTGAAAGCATTGCATCTTGAAATACTCATTTTGTAAAAGCAGATGCTATTACCAGAGAAATGGAGTTAGAACAGAAGCTGGATGCCTCATGGAGCTGATAAAGCCTGTTTTTTCTGCAGAAATCAGAGATTTTACCACTGCCATAGTTAAAAGACAAAACATCAAAACTGAGCTACTTTTATAAAATATCATGGTCTGAAGCTGAGATACCTCTCATGTTTTCCCACTCCTGTGCACCATGTGCACAGCTCATGGGTGGCTCAGTTATCTCTGGCCTTGCCCAGGTGGCCTGTATTTATTACTGACAGCATCAAACCCATGGTGGATCCAGAGGCCCCCAAATCCTGCAGTAGCATAATGCAAGTTATTAATATAATATCCATATTACCCACCACTCCCCAGATCAGGCAATAGGACAGGTTTTAGGCAACCAGGATATCTTAGTTAATAGCAGCTGGAAATTTTGTTCTGGCAGAGACCAAACAAAATATTGCCTCACTTCCTAGTTTTTGAGTTAATTTAGAACACAAGAAGTGAAACGTGCAGCATTTCTCAGGCTGCTGTACTGACAGGCCACTGCACTCAGGTCAGTGCACAGTTCCCATTAATTCCTGCCTTGTCTGGGTTGCAGCTTCAACCCCGTGATCTCCCACGCTGCCAACCCAGAAGCCAATCTCACGTCCATCCTCTTTGCCAAGAACACCAACTGCCTTCTGCTGGGAGACAGCCTTGGTGGAGTTGGGGTGTGGGAGCTGTTCAACTTGGATGCTCCTGGCAGCAACAAGGTACGACACGCTTGGAGAACGGCGGTGTGCTCAGAGGCTGAGTGCTGCTCCGGGGCCTCATTCCTCAGGAAGGAGCTACTGTGAAAGATCCAACTAATGAATACTGAAATAGGTGGAATCGCATACAATTCCATAACCAATTAAAGCTGAGGTTGTTTCTGCTCTTCTGCTGCCATACCACTAGAAACTTCAGGAACAGTTCAGTCAATGTTGGGTTCACTTGACTGCAAGTGAAGGTCAACTGCAGGTTTCACTTGGTTGCAAATCCAGAGGTACACCACAGAGCTGGATTTGGGATGCAAGAGCAGGGAGGTGACACTCCCTCTAAACAGTCTGCAGGAGACTATTGGGCTGAATGCCCTCACCTGCTCCACCACAGACATGACATGTCTTCCCCTGGCCACCAACACAATGTCTCACCATGTGGGTGTCAGACCCAGCAGCCCCTTGTAACTGCGGCCAGTTTATAAAGTGGGACTGCTGCTTTTTATAGATCCCTTCAGATTACACGGCACAAAACACTGAAGCTGGAGAGAAGGAAAATGCTGACGTCAATCTAACCTTCATTCTTAGGATATTATGGATCAATAATTCACAACTGTCAGCATTGCAGGTAGAAATCCTGGTAATTACCAGCCTCATTTGCCAAGTGCTGTAAACCACAACGATATTTCCCTTAAAAACAAAAAGTGAGGCTATTGTTGTTAAACTCAGAAAATAAAATTAGTGGGTTTTTCTCCCACAAACCACCATGAAGCTGCCTGAGTCCTCTGAGCAGAGAAGTCCATCAGTTATTCAGTACAGGGATAATTTCCCGGGTATGCCACCAGAACAGAACTGAAAGTGCTTCATTTCACAGGCTTTGGGCACGTGGCATAACTGGTCACATTATCCAGAGGCAGCCCCACTTTCCAGCATCACCCATTTCTGTCACTCCCTTTTCTTGCAGCAGCAAAGTCTCCCTAGGCTTGGGTATGGACAAGGCTTAGCACGACCATACTATAGCCATACTACAGCTAACTCAGGGCAGGTAATTACTTCAGGGACAGTCACATCTAAGTGCAGCTACTATACATGTATCATCTTGAAAATTAACTTCTTTTATAAACACAGGTATGCCGTCAAACATGACAATACAAATGCAATCCAGCCAGGTCTGCCAAAAAAGTGCTGTTTTCCAGGAGTACTCTTAGAGGTAACCATAGCAGTAACAGAATTCCAAGGAAGAACCAGTTCTTTTTCCTCTTGTTTTACAGGTTGGTACCTTGCATGACATCGTTTGTCCAGTTGGAGCTGTTTAACAGTAACTGCTGCCCCTTCTCTGTTGGGAAACAGCAGGAAAGACTCGATGTAGTATGAACATTTACTCCTTTGCAATAATTAAAGTTTCTCTTTTAAACCACACCGGTTAGAAACTGCTTTCCTAACTTTTCCCCCGGAAGTCCCCCTCCTTAGACAAACAGTGTTAATACATGGATGGCCTTCTCTGTAATACAGATAATGGGAAGGTCTCCATAGTCTTCTCTCCTTTAGTCTTTATCCTTTTTTTTCCCCCCAAGGTCTTTTCTCCTTGGGTTATTCAAAACCAAAAATCACCTCCATGCTACAGCCTCAGCCCTTACTAGATGTATCTGTACCTTCCCAGTGAAACCACCCAGTAAATAAATGGACTTTCCATCAGTTCCATCTTCTCCCATAACCCACCACCAAAGGTGAATGCTGAGTTTTGAGTGACGTCAGGCAGGGAACTTGCTCAGCCTGCACGCTGGTTTGAAACAGGCAGAGTTTGGCTGCCTAGGCTGGATTTTGGGGGGGGGCAGAGCAGAAGAAACAGAAAAAAAAGATTTTCAGGGACTTCCTGGCCACAGAAAATACTAAAATCCCCACAGAGCAGTGATCAAGCACAAGTTGTAACTCTGCTGCCCAGCAAGCACATTATGTGTGGAGATGTGTATTTTATAGATACAGAACATTCAGGCTCTCTGATTACCCTGACAATAAACATCCAACATTTAACACATCACTGAAGTTAAGGATCATTTGTGATGCATTAACATTCACTTCCTTCTATGTGCTGCACATCCAACAGGGAACATGCAAACTTACCTGACATAAAATAAATCTTTGTGCACTTCAAAGACAGACACCCATTAAGATGAATCATGTGTTAATCATTATTACAAATCTGAACAAAATACACCATGGATTTTCCATCATCTGTTTGCTTACCAATGCTGCAGCTACAAAACAAGCTTTCTATCAAGGCTGTAACACATCCTAACCCACCCTGCACACAGTGAAAGCTAATTAACTGTAACATTATGGTGCTGGAAAACCCTTGTGGTGTTAGGAAGGGCTCAGGATCTTCAAGGTTCCTCCTGTAATTTTTGTTAAACATGGAATTTCCAACCTTGTATTTGATAGATTTTCTCCTTCAGGCATTTTATTGCAAGAATTTTTTATAGAAGCTTACAGCAACTGCAGCCAACAACATCCCAAGCATTAGGAAGGGGTTGTGTTTATATCCAATTTACTGATATCTGGTTTCAGAGCAGCTCCACACTGCTTTAGTGGACCCACTTCTGTCTTTCAGGTGTTACCAAAGATCAAAGGATGGCCAGGATGCTGACCTGTAGCTATTCTGTGCTTTCTTCAGTGCCATCTCCCCCTCTTTTCCATGCCTTTTTGGACAATGGCCACTACTACAGGCCTCACAGCCCCCAAACCCCCTCAATACCTGATTTTCTCATGGGGGCCTGGAACTGGCAGGTTTTTCCTCCCAGTCATCCTCAGTCACCAGCTTGGCTTGTGAATAAGGCGGGGAATGAAGAGATGCACAACTGCAGACATCATGGGAAGGAGTTAACACCCTTTTTCTTTGGGATCACTGAAAGACCCCCTTGCTTAAACTGTGATAACAGGCAGGACTAGGTAACAGGCTGCTCAGCACACCTGTGTGGGGAACAGACACAGAACCCATTACCTACAGATCATGTCATAAACACCCTTTTGCTCTTGCAGAACACACATTAACAGCATCCACCTGAGCCCATACCCCATAAACATGTTATACCTCACGTGTTCCTAGTAAACCAGTTACGGAGCCTTAAGAAGCGTTTAATACTTGACCAAGATCCCAAAGCACTTCAAACATGACCGGAAACAAGTGATTAACATGTTTTTAGCAAACATGAAGTCACCCCAGAATGGGCCATTACCCAGTGGAGCGCACGGGCTGTGGGTATAAATGGGAAGGTTCCAGCAGAGCACCGCACTTGGCGTGGCTGGTCCCTCCTGCCCTGCCCACACCAGGCACGAAGAACCCTCAGCACCATGAGGGGCACAGCGCTGGCACTGGCCTGTCTAACTCTCCTGACTGTGGCACAGGGAGGACAAGGGGAAGGAAACACTGTGAGGCTCTGTGGGAGAGACTTTGTCAGAGCCGTCGTGTTCACCTGTGGCGGCTCACGCTGGAAGAGGCATCTGACTGATCATCGCCACCTCTTGGGTAAGTACCAATTGAAGCACCACAGGCTCATCTTCAGTGCATCCAGCTCCAAGGGGACTCAGAAGCAGCACAGTCCCTGCAGGCTGTGCCTTGGGAGCCCTCCACTCCCACTGTTCCCCTCGATAGCTCCAGCACCAGCAGCACGGGCTGTGCTGGGAGGCAGTAAGCGAAGCACTGCAGCTCCACGTGTTCTCTCTCCTTCCAGCTTGCCTAGCTTAGCTCTGTGTGCTGTTTTGCTAAAAAAACCCCAACTATTTAGCTCAAGATTTTTCAAGTCCACCTGAGGAACAGGAGCTAAACCAAGGCTATCATTGAAAATCTCTCTGCCATCCTGTTTCAAGTGCCAGGGGTGAGCTTTGCTGCAGGCAATGCAAGTGTCTTACTGCTGCCTGCACTTTCCCCACTAGAAACCAGAAACTTTATCACAACTTAAGAATATTACAAATAAAGCATGTTGAATATTTACTCTGCAATTTAAGTATCTTCACAAGCTGTTGTATATATCTATACTCATTAGCACATTTTTGGATAGCAAGAAAATTCAGCCATTACATGCACTGCTAGGAATTTGCACGCTGACAGATTAAAATAAATAGAAAACAAGAAAATAACTGAGTTAGATGACAGGAATAGAGACTTTCTGCACTTCCCACACCCGCATTTTTGGAAAACTTCTTATAGCAGCAGCTCTAAACAAATACAAAAAGAGATGCCACCCACAACACCCTCCGTGAGAATCTGGTGCTAAACTCAGCAAGAACTACTACACCTTTACAAACTCCAGAAGGCAGTGCCCAGATGTCCAAAAGTGTTTAAAATGCAGCTGAAATGCGAGTGTAATTGAAGTGGGAACACCCAGGACTATGATATTGTGGTGTAGGTGATGCCCTAATGCAAAACCTGCATGCCAGGAATCCCACAGGCAGGCCCAAGTTAATGTGCCAGTCAAGAGCCATTTACACATCTAACCACAGTTTTTCCCTTGGAAGCAAATATATCAGTGTAAGACTGACAAGGCAGCAAAGAATACTCTTAAATATAAATCCATGAATTACTGGGTTTTTAAACACATTGCTCAGACTGTGAGCAAGTCGGTGACCTGGTACATGCTGGTTGCTCACATCAGGAACATGGAGTGTAACACCGTCAGCTCCCTGGCTGTAGGGTGGTGTGTCTTTCTAGTAAAGATAAATACTTAAATTACTCATCTTTCCGTGACTTCTAACTCTTAGCTTCTAATTTTTATGCCACAGAGAGTGAAAACCCCCAGCCTTTCCCACACAACGGTGACGCCGACTCCTCAACCTACACAGACCAGAGACTGGGGACCGACCGCGAAGAAACCCACGAGGTCAGGTCCGAGCCAGAGCAAGACTTGCACCACATCAGCAAAATGTCTGTGCTAAGCAAGCGTGAGGCAGCCAACCTGCTCACCACATCCTGCTGCAACGTGGGCTGCAGCAGGAGGGAGATCAGCGCCCTGTGCTGAAACGGGGCTGCTGAGGCTCAATATCACAGCTTCCATAGATTAAAATAATCATGACATAAACCACAATTAGTTCAGTTGTGTTCTTTAATTGTAGCTTTGAGTGTTAAATGTCATAGTGCACACTAGCAAGTGGCTGCAGTGACAGTTCAGGTTGACTGGATTTCACAGGGTTTACAAGAGGTTTAGTTAAACTCATTCATGAGTACAAATATTTCTTTCTAACCAACTACTTTTCTAGTTTCAGCTTTGCATGTAAAATGTAATAAAATAAGCAATCTATGATAGGTTTGTTCTCTTACTCAGGAAAATCCAACAGCAGGTTTCAGCTGGGAAACAGGAGAAGCAAAAAGTCTGGTTTCAGAATCAGAGCAAGGCACAGGAAGCTTTGTCACACTGCAAGGTCAGCCAGACCCCAACCAGTGGGGAACGGCTGCTCCAAGAGAGACCCGGGACCATCAGCCCCAGCCTCTAAAACGGATGGGCATAAACTCACAGTTTATCTCCTAATCCACCTGCTTTCAATAACATTTCCCTTAAGTCCAATTTAACAGACAGTTAATTTGCACCCAGGGAGACTGAAAACACACTTCTGAGCTGAGGGCTGTATTGCATCTCTTATCTAAGGGCAGGTATTGGCTGAGAACCACAGCTGAAATTCAGTATTCTTGATTCAAGCACTTTCACTAGAAGGGCCCAGATATGTCAATTTATATACTCTAAACATAGTATCATTTAAAGACAATTTTCACTTCATTTCACTGGTCTTCTTCTTCCTAGATGGAGAGGGACTGACAAGGCCATGGAGTGGCAGGACAAGGGGGAATGGTAGCAAACTGAAAGACAGCAGGGTTAGATTGGAAATTGGGAAGAAATTCTTTCTCGTGAGGGTGCTGAGGCCCTGGCACAGGCTGCCCACAGAAGTTGTGGCTATCCCTCCCTGGAAGTGTCCAAGGCCAAGTTGGACGGGGCTTGGGGCAACCTGGTCTAGTGGAAGGTGTCCCTGCCCACGGCAGGGTGTGGAACTGGATGAGCTTTAAGATCCCTTCCAACCCAAAGCAGTCTGGGATTCCATAATTCAAGCAGAACTAGCTACCTTCTCTCAGCCACCTTTCCTGTGCTCAGGCCTGGCATGCACTAAATGCCTGCAAACATCATTAACAGAGATTGTCTTAAAATGCTCTTGTTTTACTCTCCAAAAAACCCTTTGTGGTTTCTGCTCGGGGATCATGGAATGAAGGCAAATTCAGGGAGATAAAAACATTATAGGGAATATTCCTAAAATATTATTTTCCCTGCAGGGAAACTTCTGAAAGTAGCGAGAATTAGGTGCAAAACAGTGTGTCAGAGAGAACCACTTCCCAGAGAAAGCTCTGGGAAACAGTTAATTACATTTACCCAAAGGCTCACAGTAGCCACATTTCAAAACAGGTGAGAGTACTTTGGTCCTTCACAAATGTTTTCAACAACAGAAACAGGAAGAGTTAGGCTGAACTTCCATTTCTTCTGCTTTTAAGCTCGACTACCTCCCTATTCAAAATACACACCATAGACATTTGCAACAGCAAACAGGGAAGTATTCTTGAACACATATGATGAAAACGTGTCGCTCACAGGATCCCACAGGCACCTGCTCCCAATCTGCATGCTCTGCTCATCCAGCTGCCCAATGTGTGTCACCACCACAATCTTGTACCGTGGGATCACAAGGTCTTTCACTCGCGCTTTAACCATCTGCAGGAGAAAAACAAGTTTAGTCCATGTGTTCAAAGATGAGACAGACGTTTAGCAGGGCAGGACAAGGGGGAATAGTATTAAACTGACAGAGGATGGGGTTAGACTGGATATTGGGAAGGAATCCTTGGCTGTGAGGGTGGTGAGGCCCTGGCACAGGTTGCCCAGAGAAGCTGTGGCTGCCCCATCCCTGGAAGTGTCCAAGGCCAGGTTGGACAGCGCTTGGAGCAAACTGGGCTAGTGGAAGGTGTCCCTGCCCATGGCAGGTGGTGGAACAAGATGAGCTTTAAGGTCCCTCCCAACCCAAACCATTCTATTAATTAACTCGTATCCACGTGCACCCTCCTTAGAGCAACCCTCCTCCACCCTTTATTTCACACTTTATAGGTATTTTGGGGGATATCTGGGGAGCTCCCCAGCAGCCACCTCCCTCACACCCCATCGAACCATGAGGGCAGAATATCCACCTGCTCCCTCCTACCTCAGCGATGTCCTTCGCCACCTCCCTGCACTGCGCCGGCTCGTAGCGCTGCTCCCTCAAGTAACTCTCCACCACATCTCTCAGGATCTCATCTACTGCTGCCCCTGGGAAGCGCTTGGAAGGACCTGTGAGGCAAAGCTCGGGCTTATGAGGAAAAACCTGCCGGGCGGAAGGCGGTTTGGA
This sequence comes from Corapipo altera, assembly GCF_003945725.1. Classification (NCBI taxonomy): domain Eukaryota; kingdom Metazoa; phylum Chordata; class Aves; order Passeriformes; family Pipridae; genus Corapipo; species Corapipo altera. The sequence continues at coordinate 7,316,429 of NW_020884905.1, forward strand.
GGTGCAGTCGTACCCAGACCCACCCGAGAGCGGGCCGCTTATGGCCGCACCGGCATCCATCCCCCTCCCGGTCCTCCACCCCCTCAGCGCGGAGGGAGGCGGAAGGGCGGCGGCCAGTGCCTCCCTGCGGCCACCGGGAGGGGGGAGTCGCCCTCCGCGTTCCCGGCCGCTGCGTTCCCGGCCTCCGCCTGTGTGCTCACAGCCTCCCGGGGGACTGTGTATTCCTACGGCTGCCCTGGGTCCCCATAGCTTCCACCAGTCCCTGTGTGTCCGTATAACCTCCCACAGGTGCCCACGGCTAACACAAGTCACCACAGCTTCCATAGGTCCCTGTGTGCACTTACAGCCCCCTAGGTCCCCATGGCTTTCACAGTCCTGGTGTCCCCTTACATCCCCCACAGGTTTCCCATGGCTCCCACAGTCTCCACAGGTCCTTGCATGTCCCCACAGCCCCCACAGGTCCCTGCATGTCCTCACAACTTCCACATGTCCCCATGACTTCCACATGTTCCCACAGACTCCCCCAAGGTCCCCACAGTATCCACAGGTTCCTACTTGCACCTAGAAGTCCCAGGTCCCTGTGGCCCCCACAGGTCCACACAGCCCCCCCAAACGTCCCTATGGTCCCCCTGTGGGTCCCCATGGGTTCCTATAGCCCTCACAGATTCCTATGACCCCTGTGGATCCACATAGACCCTCACACGTCCCAACACCACCCCTGACATATGCTCATGGCCTCCATGGGTCCTCTCGAGCTCCATCCGTCCGCGTGGTCCCTGTGGATTCCCAATATCCATCCCCACATGCCAACCCTGACCTGTCCCCATGTGGGACACTGTGCATAACTCCTGCAGCGATGACAGGTTTTGGGCCAGAGATGATTTTTTCTGGGCAAGGGACCCTTTTTTGGGCCAGCCCCCGATACCTCCGCCCATCTCCTCTGGGTTCTCTTGCTTATGGAAGCAAAGCTCACTCAGAAAAAGTATTGTTTTACTGGTTTTGTTTATTTTCAAGGAAAAAATAATAATCACATTTAAATTGCAACTCAATTGGGTATTTAATGTGGATCTTATGTATAGAATTAATAAACTTTGTTCTGACATGGGGATTTATCTGTCGCAACGTTATGCGTGGTAAATAATTGCATATTCGAGATTCAGTGAAATGGGTGACAGGGAGAATGGAGGAGAGACATTTATAAAAAACAGTATTTACAAAAATGATATCCACATAGTTGTACTCTAATCTATAAGGCAAGTAACATTTAAAATATGTTGTTTCATGATTATCTTCAACAAGTCAATACAACACATTCATATTACCAGTGGTCAAATACAAAGCTTCGCTGCAGTAGTCCCTGTGCAACAAACCTGTATGTCTTTTACAGTTTTTTTTTTCTCTGAGAACAGTAGGAAAGCAGCAAAGTTTTCATCACAGACTAAGCAGTACCTAGGCCATCGTAGACTAAAGGTATAATATATCTCATTGCACGTTTAGGCAAAAAAGGCCAGCCATTCATTAACTTATTTAACTTAAATCTTAAAAATAGACCTGTGTATCTTAATCCACAAATATTTATAAACATTTTATACATGAGGGAGTTAATAAAATGATACAGGGTGATACCTGGGGAAGTCTGATTCACTGCTGGGGTGTCCTGGTGAGGTTCTCCTGCATTCCATGCCCTCCACCCACCAGCCCTGGCTGCAGGAGAGGAGCTTCACAACACATCCCAACGGGATTCCTCACTCACCATGACGAACATCTCCACATGTTTTATGTAATCCAAGCAACCAGGTGACTTCATCAACCTTAAAGCATTTTGGAGTGGAAAAGCCCATCCCTGTGTGGATGAGGAACGTGACAGCAGGATGGCTGTACCCAGAAATAGTGGGATTTCTAATGAAGGAACAAGATATCCCAAATGCCTCACTAAAACCTGTTGTGTTTCACCACATCTTGCATGGCCTGTTGCCGAGTCCTGCTTGTCTGAAAACCTTGGAAGAGCATCACCACTTTAACGCTCATGGTTTCAAGAACCATCGCCAGCAGCATCATCCCTCCTAAAGGGAAAGGGAAGGCAGGAGCAGGGCATATTCCTGTAAATCTTTTCCTAGCCTTGCAGTGAAATAAGAATTAAAATCCTGATTGAAATAAGAACTAAAATCCTGATTGAAATAAGAACTAAAATCCTGATTATCATAAAACCTCCCCAGCTCTGTAAGGATTACTTTCCTTGGGAAATGGTGAGAAAAAGAAGAACAGAAGAATTCTGGCTATGAAATGAAATCTTTGAGGCAGTAATTTCTTACCAGGAAAGTATGACATGATGTTACATATAAAATATGTCAAGCTTCAAAATTAAGTGTTTTAACCAAGATGTTTTCACATAGAACCAACAGAAGAGTAGGGGAAAAACCACTCCATACTTAGTGTATGGATGTAAGGTTTTTTTAATTAGATGTTGAGTGTTTGGGTAACAGATCCATGGGCTGTATGTCAAAAAAAAGGTGGAATAGAGCAGGATTCGTCTGTGACCCAAAACTGCCCAACGTGCCCAGTGGGCCTGGAAACATTTGCTGACAGAGATTGGTAGCCAAGGATGAGGTCTGAATGTTTTTAGTAAAAGATGTTTGATTCCTTCTTAAGTCTTTTAAAAATCTTCTCAGTGCACTCCAGTCTTTTAAAATACCTCTGCTGGGAGAAAGGGAAGTGGTGACTCTTTATGTGATGCTTGTGCTGGAGGAATCTTGGGTGGCTGCAGCCTTCCCTCTCCATCCACTTCCTGCCTGGCTAAAACAGGATGACATTCCAATGGAAATTTCTAGGTTTTTCCCACCTATGTTTTAAAAAACTTTTAATAGATAAAACCTGAAAGGGCAGATCAAAGGCAAAGTAATTTAAATGAAATCCTGAATGACAGCAAAGATAAGAATTATTGAACAGGGGACCGATATTTAAGAGGCACCAAATGCAGGCACCAAATGAAAAGCTCATTATTTGGTAGTATTTCATACTAGTGAGTGATTTCATAGTTATTAAGAAATACTGTTAAAGTAGAAAATTGGTCTGAAAGGTCTCCTGTGAGGAGCACAATAAGCTGACTGAGAATCCTGACTGTTTACAACAAACAGGAGAAAAGTTACCTAAAAAATTTACTTCCTGCTCCCGACATCTGAAAACCCAAGTCTTCGGGTGTCTGTGGGGGAAAACCCTCCTGCTCCATCAGAGGAACTTTGACTCTGCAGGTGTGGGCTGCTGAAATTCCCAGGGGAAAATTCCTCTGGGAGAGGTTGCTGAGACACAGTCTAAAGGGAAGGGTCCACGGGAGTAACTGAGCTAAAGCCTTTCTATGCATGCATCCATATATTTTTATTTAATGCCTCCTTTATTTGTCCTTTTTTTCACTCAGATAGATCAGAGTGCTGCTGAGCTCAGGAGTGCTAGAGCTGGGCAGTGCCAGAGGGCTGAGCCCCCTTTCCAGCCTCAGTCTGACCTGGCAAAAGACCTGCTGGACCACATGCTGGGAAACAGAGCAGTGGTGCTTCCCACTAGGAGTGCTCCCAGAGCTGGAGCCCCTCTGCTCTGGAGACAGGCTGAGAAAGCTGGGGGTATTCAGCCTGGAGAAGAAAAGGCTCCAGGGAGATCTTAGAGCCCTTCCAGTGCCTAAAGGGGCTCCAAAAGAGCTGGAGAGGGACTTGGGGCAAGGGCTTGGAGTGATAGGACAAGGGGGAATGGCTTCCCACTGTCAGAGGGCAGGGTTAGATGGGATATTGGGAAGTGATTCTTGGCTGTGAGCGATATACATCCCTATACATGCTCCTATTTGATGCTCTACATTAAACACTCAGACCAACCTAAGCTGCTGCCCATAACCTTTTTCTGCTGAGACCTTCTCAAAGCCAGGCAGGAAGACCAGGCTCCTGCACTCTGGACTCGGGAACAACAGTTGTGTTCCCAGCATTGGGTAACACTGGGGTGCCACATTCGTACGTGCAAGACAAACGCCCAGCAAAACCAGCATCCCTGTGGCACTGCTAAAACACTACGCAATAAAACTGGCCAAAGCAGTATGGAAGGAACCTGTCCTCTGTCCCAAACAGCTGGTTTTGGTCCCAGTGTTGTGGGTTTGGTGTCACCTGCCCATGGCTGGAGGGGAAACCATATCTCTGTGGGGCTGGAAGTGTGATGGCACATTGGACACAGCCCTGCCAACCAATTCACCCCAGAAAGTGCACAGAACTGTCCCATCTCTCTACCTAGGCCACAGGAGCTGCATCCCAAAAAAGTGACTCCATTTTGTGCCACAGCACAAATGGGATGAGCTTGGAAGCTTTGGGTTATGGGTTTTTCTGTTTAAAAAGCATTCAAAAACCCAATGCTATGTAAACACCTTGTCTCTCGAATGAAATATAAAGTAAAATCTCTATGTTCTGGGAATATTTACACAATAAACCCCTTATTTTTGGGCGTATGCCATAGATCTCTTTTGGAAGAATGAGTTTGTAACCGTTGTACACAGCATGAAGTGATGAAGAACTGATTCTTAGGGTTTGCCCTGTATTCCTGTGTCAGAAAGGGGTGGGTTACACACTTTATACATATTTCCAGTTCAGGGGGAAAATCATTAATGGAGTGGGACACTCCATCCAGGAGCACTGCTGAGTGTACTTCCAAAATCTGCCAAGATGTGGGAAGTTGCAGAACCAAATTGTGCTTTATCTTCCCTGTTGCTGCCTTTTGTGAATGCACACACAGAGCTCACCCCTCAATCTTACAAATCGCAGCCTGGGAGTCACCTCAGACCTGAAATATCTCCAAATTTCCTTTTTTTTTTTTTTTTTTTAGATGGGCCCCGCTCTCTGTTTTTCTACATCAATCCAAACTGCTCAATAATCAAGCACTTCCCAACATGCTCAGTCTAAGTTTTCCAATGCAAATACACAAGCCTAATCCTGGCAACATTTGTGACTGTAAAATCAGAACTATTTGTCATCTTACACATTCCCGAAGTCCCCAGCACCCAGTTCAGTGGATGCTCCTGAGCTTCTCTGTGCATCTGAACTGCAACTGTGTTTAATTTTGTAAAGAGCCCTTCTTTTCTTTCCCAATATTGCCAAATTCTCCCATTAAACAAGCTCCACATCTCAGCAGATGCTGTGCCATTAATGCCACCAATGCTATCACCATGTTGCCAGAAGTAGGATGAGACCAACGTCAACAAGATCCCAAACGCTGCACAGGGATGAGCAGCAGGACACCAGTTCCCAGGAAAAACACAGAGGGATAATTTTTTGATCCCCAGCCTCCCGTTTAGCACTTTCATGTATTTTCCCATCTCCAGGAGAGAGCTGCTCCCAGTGCCAGCAAGGCTGGCTCCTGCCCCACTGTATTTTGGCAGCTCCCCAGGGAGTTGTTTCCCAGTCCATACACACTTTCCCGCCTTAGTGGTAAAATGGAAAGGCCTTGGGGGGCTGCATGTCTTTAAAACATTTTCTAAACCCATAGGGCTTTCAAAAATGGGGGGAAAGGCAGAAAAGCGAGCAAAGGAACGTAAAAATGCAACCAAAAATCTGGAGGCGGCTCCGAAAACGCATCCTTAAAAACAGCAGGAACATTTCCTGACAGCGCTGTGAGCTCAGATTTACCACCCAGTCTCTTTGCCGCTTATTTCCTTATCTGAATCCCTGCAAAATATATGGACATGGGGTAAAGAGAAACATTGGTCACCTACATGCTGCCGGGACTCCTGACAGGGAATCTGCAGCTGTAAGAGAACACGGGGCAGGTTGGGAATTTGGAGTAAATACTCCTTGTAGATTTTTTTCCTGGGAGACTGTGCTAGGAACCTCCACCTTTACAGCGATATTTCTCTGGATTTAAACCAGCTAAACCTGAAGATTAAGCTTTTATTCATCGCTGTGAAACGTACTAAAGACTGAAGGGAAAGTAAATCAGCATGTGGGCTCTACTGAACTCTCTTTTGATGAGGCACCCCCTTCATAACAGCTACCAGTATTGTATTTAAATTGTATATATTGACAAAATGTAATCTACCTCTGTAAGCATTGTGCCATTCAACAGTACTACTATTAGATTTATATACCACAGTTTAAATTACATCCATTTCATGAATGGTAAAATGCTAAAACTCAAGTGTCTAACTGCCAAAATACAGCCTTACTGGAATGAGTACAATTTACAAATACAATAATTACATTTTAAAACCATTAACAATGTTACATCTAGAAGTAAATACTGTAGGACTGGTCAAGACGGTGTTTTCCAAGGAAAAAAAATGCTGAAAGTTGTCGACACTTCCAACAGAAATGTCCCAAGTGCAGGATTTAGTTCATTTTCCTTAAACTGTAGTTAAAACCCGTTCCACACACAGCAGTCCTTGGGTATTTTCCATAGTATTTTCCACAGACTTGCATAAGCTTCCATCAGTTATCAGCCAAGTATTTACCTAGAAATGGGATCAGAAATCAACTGAGGGGAGGGAGCAGCCCTGGTTCCTAAGGGATGGTTGCCCACCTCCGCCAGCCCCGCTCCCACAGGGCACACGGGAAAATCCTTGTATTTCTCTGCAGCAATGTAATACATGGAAGAATCCCTGTATTTCTCTGCAGCAGATCCCAGGCTTTGCCTTTCATGAAGGAACACCTGAGCAGGAAAGAGCCCATGAAATTCCAGGCTCCCATAAGTGGCAGCAGGATTTATGTCATGCAGTGGAGCTGTTGCCCCTCTGTCCCCAGCCAGCCCTATCACACTGAGCTGTGGCAGGAGCTCTGGGCTTCAGCAGCCAACAAATACACAGCAGGAGCATTCCCAGCATCCCAGCACAGGCAGAGAGGAGCCACTGGCAAGGCACCTACCTGCTGCAAACCTTTTCTTGATGAGGGAGAAGCGGTACCCAGCGCCCACGAGCTCAATGTCGCAGCTGGACAGGGTGCTGCCCTCGCTGGTGAACTGCACGGCCAGCGGGGCTGGGCTGCTCGGCCCCTCTGACAGCTGGAACCGGGCCAGCAGAGACCCCACACCTGCAATGGAAGTGCCACATGAAACCCTTACAAGCCTGGAGAGGCGCACAGAGCACCCCAGCACTGGGTTTGCCAGCAAAGCTCTCTAATGGCTTAAAACATTTCTTAGATTGGGCCCCACAATATAAGAAATATACAAAACCATTAGAGAGTGTCCAAAGGAGGCCAATGGAGATGGGGAAGGGCCTTAAGGGGAAGTTGTGTGAGGAGCGGCTGAGGGCACTTGGTCTGTTCAGCTGGAGAAGAGACTGAGGGGAGACCTCATTGCAGCTACAGCTTCCCTGGGAGGGGAAGAGGAGGGGCAGGTACTGATCTCCACTCTGTGGGGACCAGTAACAGGGAATGGCCTGAAATTGTGTCAGGGAAGGTTTAAGTTGGATCTTAGAAAAAGGTTCTTCCCCCCCAAGGGGGTGCTTGGGCACTGAACAGGCTCCCCAGGGCAGTGGTCACAGCACAAAGGCTGAGAGAGCTCAAGGAGTATTTGGATGATACTCTGGGGCACATGGTGTGACTCTTGGGGATCCTGTGCAGGGCTAAGGGTTGGACTTGATGATCCTTCCAACTCACATATTCTGTGATTCTGTGAGATGCCCAAAGCATCACAAGTGAAGCCCAGTCTCATGGGGCTCCCCAACCCTCCAGCATCCCTGGAGCAGGAGGCAAACTCCTCTCATCCTCCCAGCAGAATTTGACTTTTCAGACACCCCAGCAATAAGGAGCAGCTGAGCATGTGGGTTACACATGGAGAAGCCACTTGTGGGAGACTGTGGTCACCTCAATGGGGACACAATGTGGGGCCTCAGCCTTCAAATACAGAAGGTCAAGGGACAAAGGACTTGGCAAACCACCATGTCCAAACCTGGTGTGTTAATACCCTCCTGTGATGCCAAGGCACTTGGCAAAGCAGCACCAGTGGCACGTAGCCCTGCTTTTCTAAGCTCTGCTTTAAATAGCATTCTCCCTGGCAAGTCCCAGCAGGAATCTTTGTGTCTGGGCTTGTGTGCCGGCATGATAAACGGGTCAGTGTCTGATTTAAGGATTCAGAGTTAATAACATGCATATTTTGAGGATTACCTCCATTTTCTGACTTCTGAGAGATATCAGGGATCTTCCACAATATCCTTTGCTGTTCAGCATTCCTGAAAACAAATGAAAAAGAGCATTTCTGTAGGAAACAAGAAATTGCCAAGAAGTCATTTGAATTTTTCTAAAGGCTGTGTGGGCTGGTGGTGGGGGCGACCTGCTCCGGTGCTGCTCTCTGGAGCTGCAATTCTGGGAGCTTGGATTTGGGTTTGGCAGAGCTGGGTTAACGGCTGGACTTGATAGTCTTAGAAGGCTTTTCCAACCAATATAATTCTATGACTGTATGAGCTGAGCAGGAAAATGCTGTCCTTGGATTGCAGGTGAGCGATGGGCAAGAGGCAGTGCTGTGCCCTCCTGGAAATGTTCATGCCACTGCCTATGGGAGCAACAGCCATGCATACCTCCATAGGATCACAGCATCCCAGACTGGGTTAGTTGGAAAGGACCTCAAAGCTCATCTCATTCCACTCCCTGCCATGGACAGGGACACCTTCCACAAGACCAGGTTTCTCCAAGCCCTGTCCAACCTGGCCTTGGATGCTTCCAGGGATGAGGCAGGCAGCCACAGCTTCTCTGGCCAACCTGTACCAGGGCCTATGGCAGTGATGGCCCTGCACCCCTCTGAGCCCCGGAAAAAGCAGCCATAACACAAAATAAGGGCTGATGCTCTGCTGCCCACACACATGCATTCATCTCTGACCATTTTCTTGTGGGAATGGCAAGAAAAAATAAATCAGAGTGGGGTTGCAGCCTTCCTTCTGCAAGAGGAGGGAAGGTTTCGGTTCCTAGTGTGCCCCCAGCTCCCACCCACAGACCCTCCTGAATCAAGCCTCCTCCTGCAGTTCTAGGCAGGGACACAGCAGAGAGAGGGAAGGAGCTCAATCCCTACCAGACAGCGGGAGGAAGCACAGCTTGAAGTTTGGTTACTCCTCCATCGACGGGGACGAGGAACTGGACGTTGTTTAGAGCTACCGGTGTGGTCATTGCCTCTGTATTGTATTTGTAGTCGATGCGGAGGTCAGTGCTTGCAGGGTCACACCGCCAGCTCACTGCAAGGTTTAATGGAGTAGACTGAATACCCTGGGCAGATACCTTCCAAAACGACAGAAAAAACATTTAGTTTCCATAGGGGTGAAGGGAGAAGTCCCGTTTTACAGCCGCGCTCATCGCATTCGGTTTCAGAGGAGGCAATACCTTGTACTCCCACCAAAACTCCGTACTGGGCTCAAAGCCAGACAGTCTAGTGCCACAAGAAGGGACTAAAGGGATAACATGCCCCCACCTCACATTAGCTACACTCTGCACTAGGGAAACACCAGCTTTTACATCTATAATTCAGCAGAGGGTTTTTTTGGCACAGTTTTATCTTACAAAAAAACCCTACCTGGTATTTGAGCATATCCACATTGTAATAGGTGGCTTGCGGTTTCTGTTCCGATACCTTCTTTAGGTGAGTCATCAGATTTGGCATGTTGACCCAGAACTCCTTCGAGTTGGTGTCACTCTGCACGCTGTCACTGCAGAGAGAGAGAGTTAACCCTTTACAGAACCTGCCTTGGCAGGAGAAAGCTGTTCTACAAAGCACATGGGACAGCAGTCACCAGCTGTGAGTGACTGCACTCAATCCCACATCTATGGGAATATTGGCTGCCTCCCACACATCTCTGGCTTGTCCTCAGCTGCCTCCAGGGAGGCACAGCAAATATAATGCATAGGTTATCTCATTTTGCAAAGAGAAGGTTTAATGAGCAGAGCAAAGGACAAACAAAGCACTTGGCTCCTCACTGCTGGTGCTCTTCTACCTGGCATGGGTCTGTGTTTTTTTATAAAGTCCCCTAGTTTTCTGGAAACCCGCCTTCATTTGGGACGCTGGCAAGGTGGGTCCTTACCAGCAGAGGAGCTGGGGGTTTGGCAGGACATGCTCCAGCCTGTTGTAGTTCAGCACCCGGAAGGTGAGCACCGCCGGCGTGGGATTATTGGCAAAGTGTCGGGTGATGCCTGCTGGAAATGACAGCACCATCTCCCCTGTAATCTTCACGATACACCTGCAGTGCCAGACACAGAGACGGAGGGTCAGGAAAGGGAGGCTCAAAATGGAGCACGAGGGGAGGGCTTGCACCAAGGATGGTAGTGACAGCCCCCCAGTTCCCACCCCAGGTAATGACACTGTTGCGTTCTCAGAGTGAGCAGAAGCAGCACAAAGGCTGACAGCCCGCCAGGGACAATGGTCATGGGGCACTGCAGGAGCGTCCTGATGCTGGACCCCCACCTGGTGCAGTGCACTGACACCCCAACATGCACATGCTTAGCCCAGAGCACCTCCTGTCCTCCCTCCCAAACCCTTAGGATGCACCCCAAGCCTGTCGCAGTCCCAGAAGCCCCATATCAACATCCAGACCCCATTGGTAAGCACCTACTTGTTGGGGTCGGCCCCTTTGAAATACGCATTGACTGTTTCTGTGAAGGCGGCAGCGACAGGCAGGGTGTCCTGTGCCCCCATGGTGAGGGGGCTGGGTCCCCGTGATGACCCTGCAACAAAGCAGACACCCCCACTTGGGACCACAGAGATGAACAGCCCCACTCTCCCCGGCCCAGGGTGAGGGGGTGCTCACCAGGAACCCCAGCCTAACTTCATGGGCAAATAATAACAAAAAATTCCCCAGGCTTTGGATGAGGTTTTAAAAATGGTTTTAAATTATCTTTCCCTCCCCCTCCAAAAGCAAGCAAAGAAAATGATGGAGGAGCCCCAGGCAGGAGCAGCATGCAGGGCCGTGGCCCCCCAGTGTGGGGGCTGCCACACGGCAGGTTTGCATGACAGTTTTTGCAGTTGGTCTCTGAGCCCCGGAAAAAGGGGCTAGGGGGGTTCATTGTCTCTTCACCAGAGAGCTCAGGCTGCCTGTGGGAAAGTGGGGTGTCAGCAGTCTCATGATGCCTGAACCCCAACCTGCGGAGACTCCTGCAATCCCCTCTCCTCTCCTGCCCAGTGAGCCAAGAGGACCTCCACTCCCTGCTCACCCCACAAATCCCACAGTACCCCACAGAAAATCTGCAAATCATCAAAAATCTGAAACTACAGAGGCACAGGCTGGCCAGTGTAGTTGTGTCTGCCTCATCCATGGAAGTGTTCAAGGCCAGGTTGGATGGGCTTGGAGCAACCTGGTCTAGTGGAAGGTGTCCCTGCCCATGGCAGGGGCTGGAGCAAGATGGGCTTTGAGGTCCCTGACATCCCAAACCATTCTAGGATTCCATGATTAAAATAAAGGGAAAAAGTTTGCTTTGGTCATGCTGTGCATCCACGGACACCCGCCAGACTCTAAAATAATTAGCCCTGCAGGATCGCTCGCAGGTTTCCCTTTGCTGACCAGGAATTCTTGTCTCCAAAAAAATTTGAGGATGAAATCTTCACTGCAAGTGCACCTCAGAAGCCCCAAGTGTGCTGGAAACCCTGCATGGGAGACAACATCCTGCTCCCTGTGCCCACCACCAGGGGAGTCGAAGGTGCTTTTGGCACAGCAAAGTCATCACATTTCCCCATGGAAAGTGTCCAAAGATCAGCCCAGGGTTAGTGTCAGGTCACCTACCCAATGTACAAGGTGCTAAACCTGTGGACACCCAAAAAATCTTGGAGAGGTCATGCCCCTGCCCTGGCACTGGTGGCTCAGCCTCATCTATTTCCTGCAATGCACCGTTTTGGGACCTTTTTGTTTACATCACATTCTGTACATCAGGTTAAGCATGAGGATTATTCTGCCCCAAACCAGGAATGACAAAGGTCTCCAGAGGGGCACCTTACCCAGGGACCACAACACCCCTCACTCCATCACCTTCATCGCCAGGGTCTGAGTCAGGCAGGTGAAAGGGGCGATGAATCCAGCCTGGAGTTTGTTTGGAACATGCAAGCACGTGCCAGCTCCAGCCAAAGCTGCAGGAATTCCAATGCCAGCCCGGGAAAGGGCAGCACCTCCACAGGTAGCAGGGCCAGGGGAAAGCAAAGCGAAATGTGGCCTGTTCCTGATGAGCTCCTGCTCTTCTGCTTGGACTATCCTCCAAAATTATCCCTCCCCTTCTTTATCTGCTGCTTCCCACCATTGCGAGTAAATAACAGGGTTTGGGTGCAGAAAATTGGGCTTCATAACATCTCCTGGGGAAAACATTTCCGTCACTTCAATCACACTTTGAGTTTCGATATATTAATTGAAAAAATTGTGATATTTGCCAACAAGGAGGATTCCTAACACCTTACCCAGGCACCTGTGCGTTAATGGATAAACCCCAAGTGCTCTCTCCTAGAGGCACAGATGAGCCCTTCCAGTGATGGGGTTTTCCCTTCAAATCTCTAATGTAGCATAAAAGGGTGTAAAAAATTCATGTAGCCATGTCTATACCTCAGTCATGCATCTTAAGAGGCTCAGGGGAATAAGTGATTCCAGCTGCAGCCCAGAATGAGGATAATCAGGAATGGTATCTGAGTGTCCCAGCACATGGGATGGGCAGCCGGAGCATCTCATCCACACACAACAGACCCATCACCACACACACATTAATTATCCTAATGAGCCCAGCGGGGCAGCCTGTGGCTCCCCAAGCCTTCTGCTCCTGGGGCCACAGCCCCAAGCTATCCACTAGGATGAACATCCCGCTGAAGAGTGGTCATGCCAGTGCCAGCCATGTGTGAGAGCATGGGCAGTTCCCCAAACCCATGGGACACGCTGATTTCCTGGCTCTGTGACAGAGAGAACATGCAGCAGCAGCACCATGGACTGCTGGGGTAACATATTTTAGATAAATTCTTTCCATAATACCACTGTTGGGTGATTCTTGCTCCCCACACCCTCAGCAATGACCTCCAGCCAAATCCAGTGGGATATTCCCATCACATCCACTCAGAAATACAGATGGGATTCAAAAGTGTCAGTGCAGGCTTGTTATGGAGGGGGAAAACCAGAGGTGACACCCAGCAGAGGAGCATCAGGCTTGTCTCATAGGGAAGGTGAGAAGGGCTTTAGCTGCCCACATGCAATCCCTAGCAATATAATCATTATTCCTTGGGAGAGGACTAAAACCACCTCATAATGGCAGCTGAGTCTAGCCTGGACCCTTCACCAGAGCATGGAATGAGGGGCAGGTGTCTCTCATACCAATGCACCTTTTCCCTGATTTCCCATCTCTTTTTCCCCATGTTCCTCTGCACATATATAAATTCCTTTATTCTCCAGAATGAAAAATCATCTCTACAGGAATAAATGGGCTGGTGTCATGGATCCCCATTACCAGGCTCAGCCAGGCTGTGGGAATCTGAGTTCACCTGAGCAGCAACTGCAACAAAACATCCTCATTTCTAATCCAGCTTTGAATAAAAATCACGTGGATGGAATTGAGGGTCTTGATTCCCTCCACTTTCTTCATGAACCTGCATATTCTTCTCTTAATGGCTTCAGAGAATAAATAACCTTTGACACTAAGGTTTTTACTAAAAAAGAAAAGTATAATCTATTTGAAGCAATGACATGATTTTCCAGAAACACAAGACAAATTCAGTTACCATGGCACACGTCCACCCAAAACCTGGCTTTTTAGTGACTGATTCAAAAGTAATTTTTAGAAACTTTTCATTTGGGCAAATGACCTGACAATAATGGAGAAAAAAACCCAAATCCATTTTATGGCACTTTGAATCCAGCCATAAGCAGCAAACTAGGTTCATTTGCCTTATTTTTCCCTAGGCAAAAGTGGAAAATACAGCTGTGGAATAAGGAGACATGAGTGACAGCAACCCTGGCCAGGAGAGCATCACCAAATCTTTTCACACACAAATAAACTACCCCATGTTCAGCAAATACACAGATCTTGTCACAAAAACCCCTCAAAATTCAGAAAGAAACTATTATTACTCTTCTGGCCTTCCATGTCCTGAGAGTTTCAGATGACAAACACAAAAGGTCTCCTCTCACTTCCCTGCAGATGAGCATTGAAGTTCAGAGGTTTTTTAAAAGTTGGACATAGATATTTAGAAATAAATCAGGAAATACAGTGCGTGAAAGTGAGATAACTCCTTTCTGGAACATGACCCTAGCCCAGAGGCAGTGCCATACTCCTGCAGGCCTGCTGCTGTGCTGGCATTCCAGGACAAACCCACTCCCTTCTCCACACCATTCACACTGCTAGAACCAAGTCAAAGAATTTCAATAACTTCAACACTCAAAACCACAAGAAAACCTCCAAGAGGTGGATGTGCTCGCAGGGCTGGTCCTGGACTGAGCGAGGGGAGGAGGAAGCACAGAGCAGGGGGATGCACAGTGCTGGAATACTTGTGCTGAGGGATAACATTGTCCCTGCTGTCCTCAGCTCTTTCTGGAGCTCTGGACAGGCAGGTGGCACCTGGGAAACCCAGGAAGGGTTTTTTGCAGGGAACAGCAAAATGGCAATGAGCACCAGGAAGAAGCAGCTCCCCCTGGATCTAAGCTGGGAGCTGCTGTTGGAGTTAGGACCATCAAAGCAGGGACTGTTGGAGCAGGGACCTTGGGCCAAGAAAAAGGGAGGAAAGGAAGGAACCAACTCCCTGGTCAATGCCACCTCAATTCCTGCCTTCTGCTGCTGCTACTCCATCACTCTCACCAGGATGGGCTTTGCTCCGTGATTCCAAGCCCATCCTCAGTGGCCTGGCAGTACCCATCCCAGGCCACTTGGCATTTTTCTGGGATGGACACACTTTGGGACTCACATGTGGAAACAGTGCTCTGGCATGTCCTGTGCCAACAGCATCCTCCAGCTCACTCCAGCCCTGCCTGCAAGCACTACAACAGCTCCAAACTCTTGCTTGGCGATTAAAAGCACCTACTCCTGCTGCAAGCAAACCTCCTGCTTTTATTTCTGTTTTTAAAAAGCAAAATGTGAGATGAGGCTTCCCCCAAAGCCTTGGCGCTCTCGGAGTGGGACTGGCTGCCCAGCCACCTACAGCTCTGCCCTACCTGGGAGTTGATGCTGCTTGGAGAACAAATAACAAGTTTTTCCCTTCCCTGCATCTTTCTCATCTATGGGGGACCCCAGAACCCCCAAGACCTTCAAGCAGCCACGCCAGCAGCACAACCTGCTGGTGTTTCAGCTCCCAGCCCTTCACTGCCAAAAAACCTGGTGGGAGGTGGGGAGGAGGCCCCAGCTTGGCAGAGAACCCATCATCCTTTGGATGCTAATTAACAGCACGTGGCCCAGCCCACTCAGGGTAAGGAGCAGCTCTTGAGGGAGAGTAGAGAGAAGCTCTGGTTGACAGAGTCAAGTTCCTTGGCAGTGCAAGCGGTTCCGCTCTCTGGTTTTCACCGCAGCCTCCATACGGGAATATTCAGAATGTTCTTTTGGGTCTTGCTTTGTTTGGGTTGGATTTTTTTAGAAAATAAATAAACAAGGAAAGAGATCATGGGGACAAATGGCACAAATCAAATCAAAATTGTTCTGGTTGAACTTGCGATGTCATCTAAGTAGCCATAGCATTTCGCACGGAAAGTCGGACTGGATGGAGTCTTGGGAGGGAACCCCGGGAGTGAGAGAGCGAGAGCAGGGGGAGCGAGTCGTTACAGGGTATGCTATGCACTACTTACCTTCGAAAGTCAAATAAAACTTTCCTCTGTCAAACCAAACGAGGGAAGGCTGTTCATTCTCTGTATGGCCAGGAGTTGAAGCGGGATGGGACAGGTTAAGGAGAGGGAGAGAGAAGGACACAGTGTGAGTCACAGAGCAGGTCATTTATCTCACTACGGGGAGGGGGCGAGGCGCTGCAAGCCGTTCACGTGCAGGGACAGGGGCTTAAACTCGGGCGTTGGCTTGGGAGACAGAAAGCAGAAAGCAAAGCTATGGAAGCCCAGATGGAAGAGTCCTTTTGCTTGGTAAGGAGTTTTGAGAGGTTTTCTCTTTTTTTGGCTACAGTAGAAGAGGCTTGTCGGCTCATGCACTCCATCAGCATGTTCTAACTGCGCTGATCTGGGCAAACATGCCGTGTCCTCCTCGCCTCCGGCGTCGTCTCCGCCAGCATTCCCGGTGGGATGCTGCTCCACATGCCACACCGGTGTGCACAATCAGTGACAGTGAAATGGAGTGTTCTCTGTTGCATTTCAGGACATTACACTTGCAGATAACCAGACACACGCACACAGAGCAGCAGCTGCCTAGCTGGAATCTTCCTTTTCCCATCACAACCACCAGCTCCCTGCTCTCACATCGCCTCAAAAGCCACGTTGGACTCCAAGTACTGCTGAAATAACTCAGGGTGTGTGGGGGGAAACAGCTTTTGGAGCTGTTAAATTAAGCTCTTTGAATTCAGGAGGTGACAACCTTCCACCTCAAAGTCCTTTTGGTCACTGAGAAACTGTCATGCAAGGTGATGCGAGCGGTGGGTGTCGCCCGCTCCGAAGGCGGATTGTCTGGAAAGCTCCCTGCCAGTACAGTACCTGCCGGCATTTCACTGCGCCTTTCAAACGCGGGCAGTTTGTCAATAAAAGCATCATCCTCTGATAACACAAGCAGAAGAAACGCAAAGGAAAGAAAAAAAAACAAACACAAAGAATGAGAACACGGATCCCAACTGAAACCAAGCAGCGCGTTGTATCAATGGAGAGACAGAGAGGTGATTTAACGAGAGAAATGAGGGAAGGGGCACTGACACCGGAGCAACAGCTTCTTTCTTTTCCGAAATTATTCAGACTGACATGCAACCACGGGAAAAGCACACCAGAGCAGCATGGACAACACGGAAATGGAGCAACCCTTCACATGCTCTTGGACAAACTCCATCAGACTTTGCCACAGGAAACAGAAGACGGGGAGAGTGTTGGAGACAGACCCTGTAGTAACCACAGGGCTGCAGGCAGCCCCAGATGGGTTGGGTTGTCCCAGCCCCCCAGGACCCACAGTGGTCCTTGACCTGCCCATCCCTGCACACCTTCCACTTCAGCTTTTCCTCTTTCCACAAAAATCCCCAGGAATCAGAAGTGCTCCCTCCTTCACTATGGATTTTCATGGGTGCTCATCCAGCATCAAGGCCCACCTTCGCCTTGGTGGGGACAAGGAGATGCTTGGACTTTCCCTGAGTGGGTCCCAAACCTCATCTGCCCCTGCCTGTCCCCCATCCAGCTTTTCCCAAGCCAAATCCTGGCAATGTGGCATCCACTGCTTGATTTATGTTGGATATTAGGAAAAGATTCTTTACTCGGAGGGTGGCTGGGCACTGAAACAGGCTCCCGAGGGCAGTGGTCACAGCACCAAGGCTGCCAGAGCTCAAGATGTGTTTGGAAAATACTATGAGGCACATGGTGGGAATGTTGGGGTGTTCTGTGCAGGGTCAGGAGTTGGACTCAATGATCCTGATATTAATTAATATTAATATCCTTCCAACTCAGGATATTCCAGAATTCTATGATTTAGTCTGTATGGAGCTGGAAGTGCAACAGCTGCAATCTGGGGTGCTCCTCCTGGCTGCCCCATTTGGAGTTCCCAAGTCCAGGGGTGACTTGGGAAGAGCCCTGATTTCAGCTGTCTTGCAAGGAAAATCCCCCATGGAGAGGGTGGGAGATGCTAGTGCCACCAGGCCCAGCCCCTCACCCCCCCAACAATGTCATCCCCACTGCTCAGCATGGGTAGGTCATTAAGAACATCAAGTAGCAGTTTTTGTTCATAAAAACATATATGTCAGAGAGAAAAAAATAAATTTGTATGACAGCCTGAGGGACCTGCTCAGCTGACAGGACCAGCATGCATCCCCCACACATGCCCCCTTTCCCACCCTCCTCCAGCCCCAAAACCATCCCTGTCCTCAGCCTGGCTGGTCCCCCCACCAAAACCATAGTCCCAGGTGCCCCGTGGCCACTGTGCCAGCAGGCACTGTGCCAATCCCACTGGCATCGTGGGGGACAGTGGGCACAAACAGGACCAACACACTGGGAATGCTCAGGGCTGGCTGTCCCTTTCTCCAGGTGTTTTGTTTTCCAGCAACACACTGTGACAGTGACCAACAGCCGGCGAACAAGTACAAGCACCTACGACACCTTGAGAGTGAAGCAAACAACAGGATGGAGACGCAGGTCGGAGACTCCAGCAAACCCACAGGGAGGGCTCGGTGCCACTGGCACCGCGGGGACAGCGCCTGGCACATGGCTCAGGACACCCAGCACCTTCCAGCCATCACACGTGGTGATGCCACCACTTGTGAGGTGACAGCTGGTGACAAATGCCACAGCCAGGCCAGCGGCTAAGCACACACCAACCAGCCAGGCTGGTTTTTGGAGGGTTGGAAAGAAAAGAAAAAGGAGGAAGGAGATCCTGGAGAAGATGGAGCTGCAGGAAGCGAGGAACAGTAGGGCTGGTAGCCAGGTAGGATGGCAGTGATGGCAGAAGACGGAGTGCCAGCAACCGGGATGGAAGGGAGGTGGGGACAGAGGGAATGGAGGAGGGAGGCACAGGGAGACCCAATGCCTGGAGCCTGGGAGCTGCCAGCCAGACTTTATTCCCATTGCTTGTCTCAGGCACCCGGGGGGTTTGGCGAACCCCATGTTTTTCAGGACATTCCTCCAAAAGAAAACTGCAGTTCTTTATTCTGCCTTAGGACATGCCAAGCTAAATGGTTTGGAAGAGTCTTTTCCAAGACCCCATTTCCCACTACCACTTTAAAGGAAAGTGCAAAATTAAGACATTCAAAAAGATTTAAAATTGTCTCCCAGACCCCAAGGTCTGGCTTCCAGCCCCCCTCCCAGCACAAGCATCTCCTGCAAAAAACCCTTATTTTGCTCAAATTTACAGACCACAACTACATTTTATGATATATTTCCCTTGGTGATAACCTTGACTTCCACCAAACATCCATTTTCCACAACATATGGAGCTGCCCCAAAGCTTGCCAGTCAGCATCACCCTCCTGATGCATCATGCCCCCTCAAATCCCTTTTTTCACTTAAAAAAACTGATGAAAAGTAATTAATGTGAACCCGAAGAATAATCTAGCAAATCGAAAGGCTTCAAGAATCATTTAAGGACATTTAGAGGTAGAAAGGTGAAAGAACAGCAGAGCTGTATGTTTTTACCAACGGTGGGAGTGGTGGCTGCACTCAGGGAATTGGTGGAAGATATGGAAGAAGTACTTTCAGCACGGGCTAAAGGTGCTATCGGAGGAGGGCTGGATGAGTGGATAGGAGGGCTAAAAGGCCTGGACTGTAGAAAAACATAAAATAACACAAGGTTAAAGAAAACACAGACATGTTTGCATCAAACAAACAAGCTTTTCCCTGAAGCCGTGAACATCAGGAACTCCAGCCAGCTGCTCTGCTGGCATCCCAGAGGAGTAAAGGGAATGACTTTAGCTCTTTTAGAGCTAAGACCTGGAGAGGCGATCCCCACCATCACGTGGGCCTGGGTGTTTGAAGTTCCCATCCACACTGAGGATGGGACCTCCAGAGGCCGCGGGATGGATGGAATGCACTTAGTGTTGGGAAGGGAGCGGTGCCATCTGGTGTCATCTCACCAGGGAGCAGCTTATCAGGTCCTTATGGGTCCTTTAGAAACAATTTTTTTGTTCAAATTGTGAATCCAAAAACTCTCCCAACCTACCTGAAGCAGCCTGGAGTGGCAGGACAGAATGTCACAGCCCAGATGGCGTGGTGGTGAACACCCCACCTAAGATTGCTGGGCAGTCCCACCAAAGATTGCCACATCCCCCTGAGCCAGCTACCATTCCCAGGACAGCTGGATCCACACTGCTTTACCCCTAAACCCTTCCCACTCCTGCCCCACCCCATTCTTTGCTTTTTGTCATGACTGCAGACCGTGGTTTCCCTGCGCTTGGCATTACCAGGCTGGGCTACCTGATAACCACGTGTGTGATAACCAGATACGTAATATGGACAACCAGAAGCAGTTACAGCCCTTCCCAGGTGGAACCCTGGGAAGTGGACAAATCCTAGAAAACCCCAACCTGCCCTGGCAGCCCCCACCAGTCACTTGTTCTGTTATCCGTGTCAGGCCTGGAAATGCCACCCACCACCCCTCGCTCCCTCCCAACGTACCACATCAGCGACGGGGGGCTTGCCGGGGGGCAGCTTGGGCCGGGAGGGGGGCCGGGGGGGCGGTGGCGGGGGGGTGCCACAGGTGGCCAGTGGCGTTCCAGGGCGAGCTGGCGACGAGGAACCTGCAACAAACAGGAGCCATGAGCACCACACAGACAGTGCCCACAGCGCTGCCCACCCCAGATCCCCCACCCACCCAGGGGTGCCCATGCACACCCCACACAGCTCCCCATGGCCACAGCCCCACACCAGGGCACAGAGCATTCCAGGACTGCTGATGCTGAAGAATTCCTCACAGGGGCTGTCCAATATCCCGCTCCCTCAGCCAGGGAGCTTTAGGCAAAATTGTTATCAGAGGAGACTTAAGGCTTTCCCAAAAAACAGATGTAGGCAGGAGGAATATGGTGCTGAAGCCCTGCAGCAGCTGGTGCTGGTGCCACAGCTCTAGGGCTGGCACAACTGGTGGAAACGGTGGGTAGTAGGGACAAAGCCTTGTCCCAGCAAGAGGGGAGAGGGCAGAACAGGAAGGTTATGAGTTTTGCTAGGAGTGTAACATCTCCCAAGACTCTGGAAGAGTCTTGCAGAACAAGTGGTGTTGATCTCAGGGTTCACATGGTCCCCAGCGGTTGCTGTCCTGCTGTGTAAGGGAAGTTCTGTAATCAGATGGAAATTTTGACCAATGCTTTACAGAATATACAGGAGACTTTTGCTCCATGCACAGAAATTCCTTCCCAAAGATGTTCAGCAATAACTGGTGTTGTACAGAGCAGTCAGAGATGGCACCATGACATGAGGGGCACAAGGAGTGGGAGGAAATTCAGACCCCATTCCCAGGACAACTGACACGGCATTTGCCACTAGTCTCCATGGAGTTCAGCAGCTCCATGCTTGGCTCAGACTGATGATAAGACAAGGACTTTGGCTTTATTTTTCCAACTTACAAGAGAACAATTTCCTACATTTTTTGGGTGATAGTTCAGATTAAGGAAAGACCAAAGCTAGATCTATAGAAATAAGCAGGAGATAAAGGAGAGCAGGCTAAGCCAAGAGAGGGGCTTGTTTAAATGGAGTAAATTCCAGTCATTCTTTGGCACAATTCCAAAGTACAAGCCATTTTTAATTAAAAGCCTAATTTGGGAATCAGAGTCTGAATTTTTCCTTACTTATCCCAATAAAAGCCTGATAAAATAGGAATTATTCAGGGAAAATAGCCTTGCGGCACTGAACGAGTGTGGCAGGATGGAGCCTTCAAGGGAGTGTTCTGTGACCACCAGGTAGCCAGAGACCTGCCAGACATTGGCTTCCATCCCAGAATAGGTATTTCCTGCCACAAGAAACCATGGCAGTGTGTGGAAATAAGCACGAGATCAGAAGCCTGCTGGGATGCTGGGCTTGGCACAACTTGGTCTGGTGGAAGGTGTCCCTGCCCATGGCAAGGAGTTGGAATGAGATGAGCTTTGAGATCCCTTCCAATCCAAACCATTCCATGATGACTCTACACCCATCCCCAGCCCCGATTCAGTGACACCCACAAGCCCAGGCTCCCATGGGATGTGAAGGCAGGAGGGCATCCTGGGATGGCTCTACTCCACAGCATCCGAAAACCGGACAGGCCCAGGACCAAATGCAGCACCAGGGGCCTTGGAAAGGTGGAGAGGAGTGTGAGGGATGCTGGATCCATCTGCCAGAGGATGCAGCTTTTGGAATATTTGCACAATTTTTCTGTGGGTATGTTAACACTTTGCATTTTCCAGCTTGCTGCACTGGGGAAGGCTGAGGTGACAGTGGGATGCAAAGCAGTCCAGACTGAGACAGGAGGCAATTCCTGAAGAAGAGACATGGATCTTCTTGGAGACACAGCTCCTCCATCCATCCCTACATGGGGAGCCCTGACATGTCCCCATCCTGTGGCTCTTCACTCCCACAAGGAGCTACTCAGTTGGCATGAGGTTGGAGAGCATGGTGGAAGAATCTTGCTGTTTCCTGCTGCCAAACTCCAGAAGTCCCAGCTCCAACCACTGCCACTAGCAGCCCCCACATGGATTCCCACCCTCCCAGCACAGAAAAGCCACCACCACTGAAGCAAAGCCACACTTGCAGCACCAGCCTCACAGGGTGGGACACCCCCAGCAGCCCCTCCACACCCCTTCCATGTAGGTGACAACCCAGAGGAATGACACTGCTCCCAAGCTTCCATGAGGCTGGTGTCACATGCTGGGGCACAGGTCTGGGGGCTGCACACCCAACACACCCCTCACCTCCCCCACCTGGGTGGAGGTTCTTCAGAGCCCTGAGAGGGTAATTCCCTCAAAAATAACTTTGGTGGATGCAGGATGGCAGCACAGGTGTCCAGTAAGTACCTTTGGGGGTCAGCCCCTAAAATAACAGGTTCAGGTCACAGCCCCTCAAACACCCTCAGAAAGTGTGTGTAAGTTGACCTCCACCAAGCTCATTTGCCCTAATGGGCACTGACATTTATAATTTATAATAATTTATAATTAAGCAGGCAGCCAGCACCTGCCAGACAGACCAATCAGGTTCTGCCCTGGGAGAGGCTCACCCTGGAAGACATTTCTCCTGGCTCTTTACACTCAGAGCCAAAAAGGACCAAGCACTGTCCAGACCTGTGCTACCTGTGAGCTGGGTGGGTGACAGTGTGTGGTGACCTGTCTGCAACAGATTTAAAGGACTCTAGAGCTGAGGCTTGCTCAGATTATTTGCCTGAAATATTTCTGACTATGTTTACTCAAACCTACTGAGAACAGAGCTGCAGCAATGGCAACCCCATCCCAAATTCCGTGCACGGCAGAGGTGGGAAGGGCGGCTCTCCGGAGCTTTGGGGAAAGATCATCAGCCCCATCCCACCACGAGACACGCAGCGAGGAGCAGGGGGAGGACACAGGAGGCGGAGGGCAGACGACGGACGTGGAAGCACGAGACGGGCCCGGGCGCAGGCACAGCCAGGCGGGAGGGGACGCCGGAGGCGCTCAGGGCCCCCCCGAAGCACAGCCACGGCCGCGGGACGTACCGCTGGTGCTGCCCGTGCTGGCGCCCGGTCCGGGGGACGAGACCACCGTGCGGTAGGTGGGTGGCGGAGGGGGCGGCGGGGTCGCTCTCTGTCCCGGCCCAAAATCTTTGGGAGAGGCCACCGGCTCCACGTTCTCATCCTTCAGGTGCTCAGAAACCTTCTTGTGAACCTCCTCCAGGTGCAGCGGCGAGGGCAGCGGGCGGGAGGGCTCCGCCGCGGGAGCATTGGCTGGAGCAGCCGCTGCCGCCGGCGGGGATCCCGTTTTTTCCCGGGGCGTCAACTCTGGAGCCGCGTTTTCCGGGGATTGATCAGAAAAATTGACCCACTTGTCTTCTGCGTTCGCAGCAGCAGATTTGGGGGACGGCACAGGGCCAAAAATGCTGTCCAAGTCATTGATGGACGGGAGTTTGTCCCTTTTGGGCTCTGCTGCTGCCTGGTCCCCTCCTGTGGTCAGAGGAGGTTATTTTACACTTGGCATTAAGCGAGGGCTGCACTACTCTCTACGGGCTCTGTGCCAGCTACTTCTAGAGGAGATGCTCTAAAAACATGGTTTCTTATAAGCTGCTGGGGAATATAATTCATGTGCAACAAAGTTCTACATCAGGCCATGTGCAACATATAATGAACCACACTGGGTCGAAAGGCTGGATGAGTAAACATGCACCATGAGCCAAGCCCTGCTCCTCCATCACTCACATCCAACAGTACTATATCATCCCAAAAGTTACAGCCTTTACATGTCCTTTAAATGACAGCATGTCCTTACCATCACTCTGGATTATCAGCAGATATTAAACTTATGCACTCAGCGCTCTGGCACACCTCACATTATATATATATATTTATAAACACACGTATAAATATATATACTTGAACATGCTGGTTTGCAGCACAGGATGCAGACAGGGTGAATGTTCTTCAGTCACAAGCAGCAGCAGATCAGGGGATTTCAGAGCTCTGCTCACTAACCAAGCCACCACACACCAACATTCCCATCCGACTCCATGACCAACACAGAGATGATCCATCAGCCAAACGTTACATATCCAGGGAAGGGAGATCCTAAAACTAACGTGCCCTCTGGGCTCCTTGTGCCAGCATCACCCCACCTCTGCTCCCATGTTTGGGGGAGCCATCTGCTGTTCTACATTTGGGATAAACTTTTGAGAATTTTTCTCAAACAAACAATGTAGAACTCAGCCTCTTGCTTTACATGATGCACAAGGCAGAGCCCAGCAAATGGCCCAACACACGTGGCTGGGCTTGACATTTGCTCCTGTGGCTGAATCAATGTATGGAGATGGACACTGCCAGCCTGGCTGCTCCAATAAATAGGAAAAAATCAAGATATGGGAGCATGAATGAGATGTTGATGGATAGAGCAGTGAGGTCAGAGCAGGGGATTTCTTCATGGAAAGGTAATTTCATCCCAAGGTGCTCTGTCTGTCCCCATGCAGTGCCCTATCTAAAGGCCAGGCACTGTATCCCCTCCTCAAATCCTGCTGCTCCATCAGACGGCACCCTGCCAGCACCATGAATTATATACTTATAAGCACTTTATGTTTTCTGGCTGCAACCAATCCCTTTCCCTCCCTGTCCTCAGGTTGTCCTTCATTCCCAGCACCATTCCATTCTCTCTTCTCTAGCCCAGGCTGTGAGACCAGGAGGGGCTTTTCCCACATGCCCTGGTAGCAGTAGGAATCTGGGGGACAGGGAGTGCAGGAGCAGCTCCCTGACACAGGCAGACACTGCCCTGTTATTCCATAAGCACAGACCATTCAGGGCTGCTTCAGGTGGTAACAGGGTTCTATATATTCCCAATTTTGAGCAGGACATTAAAGCTTATGCTGCATTGCATTTCCAGAGTGACTGATCTCAAAGTCAGGGAGAGTGGAGAAAACATTAATTTCACCAGGATGACACAAACCTGGGGGCCAAAGGCATCTTTGTGCTGCTTCTACAGCATCACCCCAACTGCAGCATCCACAAAGTTGTGGCTGCCCCATCTCTGGAAGTGTTCAAGGCCAGGTTGGACAGGGCTTGGAGCAACCTGCTCTAGTGGAAGGTGTCCCTGCCCATGGCAGGGGCTGGAACAAGATGAACTTCAAGGTCCCTTCCAACCTAAATCAGTCTGGAATTCTACAAATACAAAGGGAAGAGGATGCACAAGGACCAAATCTGTGTCCCAAACGCAGCCATGGGGAACCACCCCCCCACCCAGCACCACCCCTGGAGGCTCTAGATCTCCCAGGACTGTGCCCTGGCACACACTGAGTTTTACCTATTCCCACAGGCAGGGGGGAGCCGGTGCGCGGCGGTGTGGCCGGGATGTTCTTCGGTGGGAGCGGTGGAGGAGCTGCAAGAGAGCAGAGAGGGGAATAAATTCAGTTACAGTGTCTTAGGAAACACAGTTTTACTGGGAATGGGGGATATGACAGTGATGAGGTTGCTTCAAGCCCCGTCCAACCTGGCCTTGGACAATTCCAGAGATGGTGCAGCCACAGCTTCTCTGGGCAACCTGTGCCAGGGCCTCACCACACTCAGAGGGAACAATATCTTCCCAATATCCCGTCTATCTCTGCCCTCTGTCAGTGTAATGCCATTTTTACTGGGTTTTATGAATTTTATTTCCCCCATTTTTAATTCTCAGACTGTACTCACACATTTTAAACTCCTGAATTACCATTTTAATTAAACTTGTAGCCTCTGAGGCACAGATCTGCCTCTGTGTTTCTCATGTGCCCATCCCACATGGAGCCAGGATGCACACAGGGGAACAGGAACACTGTGGCTAATTAAGAGTGGCTAATTGACCAGTACTGCTTTATAGAGGCATTTTTGCCAAGCAGATGCAAATCAGATCCAAGGCCAAACCTCCTGGAGGAGCAGCCCATGAGGTACTGTGGTTTCCATCATCACCTTCCCAGTCCCCTTGGAAGGTGGAGATGTGCCCAGACGTTGCCTTGACCTTGGCACATCAGCACCAGGGCCAGGCGTGGGTTTGGCATGAAATCCATTGGGCTCATGGGTAGTGAGGCGGGAAGAGTAGGAAAAGGAGGAAAAAATGACCTTGCAGCTTGGGAGGAGGAAAAGCTGCAGTTCCCCAGCTGCCTCAGGCAATGGGGAAAGCTGCAATAAAAATCAGAGATTTGGGGTTGTGCTGATCTTCCATATGTTAACTCAGACAAAAAAACCCCAGTGTTTCCAACCTCTCCAGCCAGATCATTAACACGCATGATCTGATATTCCTCGCCTCTGAAGGCAGCGTGGCTTTTACCACAGCTTCCAAGCATGACATTTGTCCTGGCTGGAGAGGTTTCACCTTGGAAACCCAGCTCTCGTGGCAGCAGCACATATCCTAAGGGAGGATGTGCATAACCTCTCACACCCCGAGTACCATCCACCCTTCCTTCCCATCCCAAGTACCATCCATCCCATCCCTCACCCAATCCCGTTCCTTCCTCCATCCTGCAGTACTGCAGCTCAAGTCAAGCCAGGGGGAAAAACACCCTAAACCACAAAATGTTATGGAATTGCACAGTCTAGATGAGGAAAAGTCAAATATTTGTCCTGATTTCTGTATATATTATTTTTTGATTGACAACCTGCACAATCACTTACTTCCAGTTGGAAAAGGTCTCGGAAGTTTTGGGGACTCTACACTTGTGTTGATGGGCTGGACTGAACCCCAGATCTCAGGCTGATCTAGAGCAGCTGAAAAATCAAAAATAAATAAATAAACCTTTTAAAGCAATGAGAAAACTAACCATCTTCTTCCGAACACCAAAACACCTTCATCTGAGGCTTGGGAAAAGAGGAACCAAACAGTGATACAAACCTCTCATTAATTAAAGACAGGGGGTTCTATAATGGTGAATAATTAAAAGCTTGCCTGATTTTGAAACAGGACATGCAATTAGTTTGACACTCATGCTGCTTGACAAACAAAACAATGCCATTGATGCATTTAGAGGCTTATTACATGGAGGGAAACATTGTATTAATTGCAAAAATTGTCTGATGTTTTAGGATATGCAAAAAAACCCCATTGGGTATTAAAATGAAAAGATACAAATATATTCACAGAGGTTGTAGGGAAAAAATTTTCTAAGTAAATTAAATTTATTGCACTTTTTGGAGGGGCTGTGTGCAGAGAACTGCAAGCAAACATAGCTTTGATTAAAAGAATTAACTGGAGTCGTAAATGACAAGACATAACGAGGCTACAAGGGCAGTGGCCATTCCCTGGGAGCAGAGTCTGCCGGCTCTGGGAGGAGGAGGAGGAGATCTCTCTGGGAACAATCTGCTCCAGAAGGTGAATGGGGTTGTTATTTGAGGAAAACAAGCCTTGCAAGATCACTGCACTTTGGGAAAGCTGGGAAAAATCAAGCCTGGAGGAGCAAAGTGTCTCTGCCAAGCAAACACTGGTTTGGGGGGAAAAAAGACATTATTTAGATAGCATCTTCCCGAGAATGGAGGCATTGTCCAACAGCTCCATCCAGCATCCTGCTATTTCACTGAAGGCAGATCTGAGGTTTTGGAGTGGTGTTAAACTCCTCCCCACACTTTGGGGAGCATCGAGGGGCTTGGTATAACCATGGTTTGATTTGAGAGTCAATAATTTTGATATCCATTAGCTGTTCCCTGTCAGGATCTGTCCCAGACCACATAATTAACTAATTGACTTAAACACTTGCTCTGTTTCCATCTAACCCGTATTAACCCCAGACTGGGAACTCTGTCACCTGCCCTTCGCCTTCAGCTTTAGCTTTGTCTTTTCCTTCTTTAAGAGGAGGGTTAGGAACCTGATCAGGGAATTGCTTAGGTTGGAAAAGCTCTCTAAGAACATCAAGTCCAATCCAGCATGTTCCCAAGTGCCACATCCACATGGCTTTTAAATCCCTCCACCACTGCCCCGGGCAGCTGTGCCAGGGCTGGACAACCCTTTCCATCAAGAAATTTTCCGCAATATCAAACCTAAACTTCCTTGGGCACAACTTGAGATTATTTCCTCTTGTCCTATCACTGCCCTGCTTGCTGGCAGAGTTGGATGCTGCCAGCTGTCCCCAAGGCACTGCCAGAAGATGCCACCCATGTCCCCAGCCCACCGTCCAGCTTCTGCTCCTCGAACGCCGACTCCAAGGGGGGCCCGAAGAGCGGAGCCAGTGCAGCAGGATCCTCCCCTGTTTTCTTGCTGCAGGATGAGACAAGCACAGAGGAGCCATGAGGATCAGGTTTGTGCTCAAACCAAGAATTTGAAGCAAATACGAATATTTTCAGGTAGTGTTTACATTTCAGACCTGGGCAAACACGAGGGTTTGGGCAGTGAAAAGGGAAGGACAGTGGTAGCACTGGCTATAGCACTGTGGTACCAACCCTGTAGTGCCAGAGCAGCTGCTGGGACAGTTCAAGTTGGTTCAAAATTAGTCAAAACTGAATGGGAAAGGATTAATAAAAATAGTCAAGGTCTGGACCCCACTCTGGTCCAACACACCTTGAGTCGAGCCCTGCAGCTACCTGGGGCACATTCACAGTAACACTTGGTTTTACTCCATATAAACTTGCGTGTTTGCTTTTCTAAATCGATATATCCCCCCAGCACAATGTTTGTCAGCTCTCCCTATTGATCAGGCTCAAGGTGGCTTACAGGAGTGGATGTCCTTGCTGCTCTTATAGGAGTACAAGGATGGACACTGTGCATCTGAAACTGGGGGCACCACTACCATCACAGCCTCTCAATTCTGCCAGAATCACAGACTGGTTTGGAGGACGTTAAAGCCCATCCCATTCCACCCCCTGCCATGGGCAGGGACACATTCCACTATCCCAGGTTGCTCCAAGCCCCATCCAACCCAGCTTTGGACACCTCCAGGGATGAGGCAGCCACAGCTTCTCTGGGCAACCTGTGCCAGGGCCTCACCACCCTCACAGGGAAGAATTCCTTCCCACTATCCCATCGAACCCTGCCCTCTGGCAGTGTGAAGCCATTCCCCCTTGTCCTGTCATTCCTTGTCAAAGTCCCTCTCCAGCTCTCCTGGAGCCTCTGTAGGCACTGGAAGGGGCTTTAAGGTCTCTCGGGAGCCTTATCTTCTCCAGAATCCAACAAAGAGCCCATGGACCCAAATCTCCCTGTGCCTGCTGCATCCTGCATTTTCTCAGTGTATTTAAAGCCAAACACAGATGTTCAGCTGTCTCAGGAGCCTAAAAGGTTATAAAAGCGATGTTGCTGCAGTGGTGCCTTTGATGAGCCAAACTGGAGCAGCTCAACTCACTAATGGGTTGGTAATAGTTGTAGGGTAACAAATACCCAGTGAATTTGCTCTTTATTCTGGGTTTGCCCTACCTTGATGTAGATGATAAAGGATCAAAACCTGAAGGAGAACACATTCAGCCCAGTCTAAATGTTCACCTGCCCATGGAACGCTCAAAACCCACATTGGGTCGATGTGCCTGGACATGGACGCGTTGGATAATCCCACTGAGGGGCTCTGTACTGACCTGGCAGGGTCTGGTGTTGGTGTGGAGCGCCGGGGCCGCGTGATCTCCTCACCTGTGGCACAGGACAGACAGCATAGGGTAAGAGTCATTCCCTGCCCACTCCTCCCAGACCCTGTGCTGGCAGGAGATCTCACACCCAGTGTGCCACCAGCATGGCACACATCCCACCCCAGCAAAGAATCTGCTTTTTAATTTAGATTTATTTCTGTAGAGCACTGAACTAGGGAGCTGCACTGCTATAGCACACTATACTCCCTGTAGTACACTCCAGGTACCCCAAGGATGCCCCACATGGCATTTTAAGGAAAACTTTTGAGTGTCATCATTCCTGCCCGGACCACTTTAAAGCAAACCTTCCCCACTCCCTTCCCCCCCTCCCCCAAACACCTCCTCCTCAACTGCGCTGACTGTTTTTCCAGGCTGCAGAAGATACTTACTGGATAAATTCCTTTTAATTGTCCCCTGGAAACAGAAACAGAGAGGTAAGTGGGATGCACGGGGACATAGGCACATGCCAATTGTCACCCAGGAGCAAAACAGCCCAGCAGACGTGGCAGGAATTGTCTAAAGTGACATTTACTGTATGTGGCTGAAATACAGAGAGCGGACAGCCCTGCCAGGAGGTTTCTGACCCACTCAAAGCCATCATTGGCAGCTCTGCTTTTGAAGACATCCCAGCTACCAGTGCCTTGGGGGGTGGGTCAGTTACACCCTCACCCCATTAATAATGGCATAAACCCCAAATCCTTATGTTTGATGGCTGCAAATCAATCTAATAATGTATTTTAGTAATTTAAGTCCTTGCTTTTGCCACATCACACACAGCTCCCCACACACAATAACTTAGGTTAGAAAAGCCATGTAACATCATCAAATCCAACCATCTCCCAGCACTGCCAAGGGCACCACTGACCCATGACCCCAAATGCCACATCTACACACCTTTTAAATCCCTCCAGGGATGGGGACCCCAGCACTGGCCTTGGGAAGATTGTTCCAAAGCCAAATCCCCCCCAGTCAGAGGAATTTGGAGCTGTGCAGCAGAGAGAGGAGCAGGAGCCCCACAAGAGAGGGTTGGTGGGGACATCCCAGGACCACAAGCAGGATCTCCAGGAGGTTGCAAGGATGCAGGATGAGCCTTGGAGAACACCTATCACTGAGGGCCCCTTTGCATTATCAAGGGGAGGCAATCCTCTTGATCCCACCATCACCTGGGGTCACACAGCAGAGTGGGTAGCAGCACTGGCACCCAGTCCCCATTCCCTATTCCCATCAAGCACTGACTTAGCTCCCTGCAGCACTCCCATTCCCAGTAGAGGAGGAAGGGGAAAGGAGTGTGTCCTTACCGGGCTGCGCCGCTGCGGTCAGCGAGAAGGAAGAGAGAAGAGACACCTGGTCAGAGAGTGACAGGTCAGCACCCCAAGTCCCCCAGAGCCCATCATACCCCTCTGTGACCGCTGCACCGGGTGGGCTTCTGCTCCACACAGCCTCCACCACTGGAGCACAACACCCCATGGGTCACCTGGTCACCCACAGGTAACCCAAACCCTGGAAATTGGGTGCATTTCCCCACTTTGGGCTCGGAACAGTTGGTAGCTCAGTCCTCTTGGGGAAAACAACTCCTCTGCACACAGGAACCACAGAAGCGATGGATCACAGATGGGTTTTCTGCTTTCTCATACCTTTGGATGTGCCACAATCCACTGATAAAAGAGTGCCCTTAGCCCTTACGCATCTTGTCCAAACACCTTTCACCCAAACTACACCCCCAGACTGAACACTCAAAGCAAAGACAGCTTAGCTCTATTTTTAAATGCTCTATTTTTAAATGTTCTAAGTCAACAATAAAGGAAGTTAAACATCATTCTAGAAGGGCAGGATTTGTTATTTACATTTTCCATTTCAGCTTTAGAGATGTGCAGAACAGGCACTGTGTGACCAGAGGATACAAGGCTGGGTTAAAGTATTAGGGAGATAAAAATTGTGTTTCTTACCGGACTTTTCCTCTAAAAGAATGCAGAAAGAGAAGAAAAAAAAAAAAAAAGAACAAGAGTATAAGATATTTTCTCAAAAGGGTAACAGAGAAATTAAGGATTTGTATTATGACCAAAGCATCAGGTTAAAGACACGGCAAAGCAGAGGGTCACGAGTGCACCAGCCAGGCTGTCACCCATCCAGCTGGGAGACTGGACAGAAGGAGAGCATACGGAAATATAAAACTTTTGTCTGAGCCATCTTATAGAAGAAATTCACTTTTTTTATCATTAACAGGCCCCACTGGCTATAGGCAACAGCCATTCCCAGCCTACTTCATTCCTTGGAAGGGTCCGTGTGGGAGAAAAGTCAAAAGGGCAGAAATGGTGTTTTTAAGTGCTTAAGTTTAAGGCTGTTACTCATCATCTTAAGCCAGTCACTGTTTTTCCCACAAAGTCCTTGTTCCTGGGTCTGAGTTTTCATGTAGCCAAGAGCAAAGCCAGCAGGAGCAGAGGTGCAGGTGAGAGGTCTGAAGCATCTGGGCTGTGCTGGTGGGGCATATGGCACAAGCAGGTTATGCCACCAGCACCTGTGATCTTCTGCACCAGAAATGGACCTTGAGCTGTTGGGCTTCAAACAGAGGGAGCATCTGACACCAGTTTACACCAGCATCTCCAGTTTTCTTCTTGTTTCTAAGTTTTAAAGCACAAGAATTCACACCCCAAAGGCACGGAGAGGACAGTGACTACAAACACAGGCTGCCCAGAGAAGCTGTGGCTGCCCCACCCCTGGAAGTGTCCAAGGCCAGGTTGGACGGGGCTTAGAGCAACCTGGGATAGTGGAAGGTGTCCCTGCCCATGGCAGGGGCTGGAATGAGATGAGCTTTAAGGTCCCTTATAATTCAAAACCAGTCTGGGATTCCACGGTCTACTATCCCACTGCTCTATTCCAGGGGGATGCAATGCCAGAGCAGGGCTTTGCAGTTGGTTTTGGAGGGAAGACAAGCCCAGGACAAGGACCTGGCAGCCAAGCATGGAACTCCTGTGGATGCAAAACTCCTTCAGCCAGCTTCTGCCTGGGGCAGTGGTGCTTTCCTGGGAAGTGAGGGCAGTGCCATGTGCCAGGATCCGGAGAGCAGGAGTGCCTGGCAGCAACACTGCTCACTCCCCATCTGCACACCTTGGCTCCCTACACCGGATTTTGGATCCCCACATGGGTGAGCAGCATGGATCCTTCTGTCCAGCCTGGCACAGGGCTTTTCCCTGAGCACGTCTGCACTGCTTCACAGGGAAGAACAGGCTCCAGCCCAAGGCCGAGCTCCGCCAGGGACAACAATTATCCCAAGGCACAACACAGTGTCCTAACCCAGCACCCAAAGCCTTCGGACCACATCACACAGGCATCCTCCTCCCCAGGGGCTAAACCCTTCTTAAATTATGGCAAAATCTCTCCACCTCAGCAGGAAAAACACCATGGAAAAGAGGAGACAAAAATCCTATTTAGCAAAATTCACATTCTGTGGGAATTTGGTTTTCCTGGAGAAAGCGAAGGGCAGAAGAAATGCTGATCACAACAGCCTAATCCTCATATATCAGTGCAAAACTCTTCAGTCAATGAGAATTAAAACCACCAAGAATCTTTGCGCTACCAGGACCTTCGTGCAACCATCCAAATTTTTCTTAATAAATCTTTCAATCCCAGAATGGTTTGGGTTGGGAGGGACCTTAAAGCTCATCTTGTTCCCCACCCCACTGCCACAGGCAGCGATACTTTCCCAACCTGCAGCATCCCTGCAAGGGATGCAGAAATCTAAGCAACAAACAGACTTGGCCCCTTAAATAAATTCTCAGTGCCTTCCTTATCCAATTTTTAAAATATTGCACTTTTTCCTCTCTCCTCCCAATGTCACCTACATTATATACATACACATGTGCAACAAAATGCTGAGGTCATCACTCTGCAAAGCCAGAATTTGCTTGGTTTCACAATAAATTAGTCCTATATTTAGTATAATTATCTTGCAATCATTATTTGCCTATTTGGCAAATAATTGTCAGTCTCAAACTCTCCCATTTTGCTGCATTTGCTGCTTTATTATTATTATTTTAATTGTTGGGTTTGGGGTTGTTTCCCCCCCCCCTTTTTTTTTGTGCTTCTCAAAGCATCCAACTGCAATTTCTAACCCTTGAATGCCAACAGGCAGAAAAGGAAGAAGAAAGAAAATACACTGATTTTCTTTCATCTTTGCTTCGGGTTTGAGATTCATTCACACTTCAGATACAGGTTATTTATAAATCATGGGAAGCATCGTCTGGAAAGACATTAAAGCCCACACTAAAAACCACTGAAAGACCAAAACCCAATCTTTTCACGGTTGAACAGAAATCTTAAAAAGCCTTAGGAAAAGCAGAGAGTGATGGTATTTATACCAGGAGGGACTTAGAAGAGATGACCGTTCCTTCCAGGAACCTGGATTCACCCCCAGGATGAGAAATGTCCCTCTAACATCCTATGGCAGTGTGAAAACCCCCAGATACTTTCCTTCTCCTGGGAATCAGGACAAGACCCTTCTGTTTTATCTTCTGAACGATGATTACATTAAAAAACAAGGAAAGGTTTATGGTTTATATGTAACATTTCATGTATAGTTTATATTAATTTATAGTATAGTATCAACCCAAAGCATGATGTGAAGCCACAATAGCATGATACGAATATATACAGTTCATATTCATTTATAGTTTATATGTAGCACTTTAAGGCATTTCCAAAGGCACTAGTAAGACTACAGTATAATGTCATTTTTCCTTCCCTCCTCTATAATTTAGCTGAGAAATTTTTGTGACAGACCTCATCAACTACCTGCTAACCCAACTCCCAAATCAAGGCCTGAGATCTCACAAAAAAGTTGCCTTTTAAGATCCTGTTATGTGTTCCAGGAGGGGAAAAAATAACATTAAACTGGTTGGAATCCAAAACTCTTCCACCTTAGTGGCTGCAGCTCAAGCAGACAGAAGAATTCCTACAAAAGTGCCCTCTCACCCAGGCAGAGAAGAGGCTCCACCTCAACATTTCATGGAGCATCAGCATGGAAAGCAGAGCTTCCCACGTGCTTGGGATGATCCCTGTGGAACACCACTGCTCTTGGAATTGCAGGAGAGAGGGAAACACAAAGGACTCACCACAGGGGATGGAGAAAGTGCAATGTTGCCTATGGAGGCCTTCAGCTCATCCACAGTGGCCGCGCTCCTCAGGACATCCTTCGCCTGCAGGGGCTTGATCTTGATGTTGAACTTCTTGTGTGCCTCCTCTTCCTCCTCAGATTCACTTGAGGAGTAGAAGTGCTTTCCTTTGGTAGGTAGAGCACAGTTAAAGAAAGATTCCTTCTGCTTCCCGGGCACTCCAAGGCTGAAGCCTCCCTGGAGAGCAGGATTCAGGTGTTCCCCAAATGCTTATCCCAAATCCCCAAGGGCAGGAGTGAATCCTCCTGTTGTGCCTGTCACTGCGGTGATCTTTCACTGCTTCATCCATGTGTGGGCAGAGGACATGGGAGTGGTGTTCACAGGGATAATTCCAACCCTGGTTTAGCCCAGCAGGGGTTTGTATCCACATCTGGATTTCACAGAATTGTTCAGGTTGGAAAACCCCTCTAAGATCATCAAGTCCAACCCTTCCCAGCACTGCCAAGGCCACCACTGACCCATGTCCCCAGGTGCCACATCCACATGGCTTCTAAATCCCCCCAGGGAGGGGGACTCCACCACTGCACTGGGCAACTGTGCCAGGGCTGGACAGCCCTTTCCAGGAAGAAATTTTCCCAATATCCAACTTGAACCTCCTTGGGCACAGCTTGAGGCCATTTCTTTTTATGCTGTCCCTTGTTCCCTGGGAGCAGAGCCCGACCCCCCCCTGGCTCCACCCTCCTGTCAGGGAGTTGCAGAGAGCCAGAAGGTCCCCCCTGAGCCTCCTTTTCTCCAGGCTAATGGTGGACATGGTGGCTTCCACAGGGCATCCCACCAGGATGCTCCCACATTCCTCACACTTCCTCATTCCACACCAGTGGAACAAAGACAATTAAAATCACCTTCTGTTCTAATGCCTCAGGTAATTCCCTCTGGAATTTAGTTTTAGCTGTGGAATGATAGCTCAAAATGAAAAAAAATTAGGAAATAATTATGATAAATAAACATAGCCAGTGGCCTGACTGTGAACCCCAACTCATCTTACAATTTGTAACCCAAGAGACAAAGCCAACAATAAAGGATATAGCCTGGTTCCTCAGGTCGGATGCTGTATCCCTCCTCATCAAGTTCAGGTGAGTTCTGAGTAGGAATATAGAATTAGGAATATTAATTCTGTTCCTGGAAAGCTGGAGCAGCTCTTTCCTCCTGTGGGAAGTGATGTCCAGCAAAACTCAAGCCCCTGGGGCTACACAGAGCAAAGGCAACCTGTGTTGTGGCACAGCCTTCAAAGTTCACAATTAATTTTGCAGTGCTCAATTTTTGCAGGAAAGCATTTTTAGTTCTTGGTTGTAAACCAAGGTTTTCTTTGGATAAAGTACAACATCCTGTTGGCCAGGACAGAGCTCTCCAGAGCCACCTCATTTCTGGGCAGTTTTATACAACCTGATTGACTTGCAGACATGAAATGGAAATCTGGACACAACTGACACCCAGACATCACCCAAAAAGCCCAAAATCAGTGTATGGGAACATCCTGAGTTCCCCACAAGGATCTGTACATGTACTGGATGATGGGAAGCTCTGTGGGACACTTACGTATCTGTCCCAGTCAATCTCCGCATAAAATCCATTCGGGGCTCCATTTGTCTTCTTCTGCAACACATTGGAAAAGAAAATTTACATGTTTTAAATGAATGAAACAAGAAGACATCATATCTTGTAGTTGTGCCTTGGCATGGCTGGGATGCCACTGTGGAACTTCCACACGTGCACATCAGTGAGATACATCACCATTCCCTGTTTCTGGAAGGTCTCCCATACCAGAGAGATGAAAGGGTGTGTTTGGAAAATTCATTAGCTGAAAATACAACATTTCTTAAGGAAAAGCACCAAACAGCACCATTTCTCCATGTGCTGGGATGTTCCAGCCCATGGGGAGAGCTGGTGGCAGTGGGGGCTCCCGATGCCTGTCAAGCAAGAGGTAACATCACAACTTATCAGGAGACAAACACCTCCCCCATGAAAGATTCAGATTCTGTTACCCAACACGCCAGGATTTATGGCCCCAGCCCACAGTGATGCCAGGATGGAGCAGTTACGGGTGTCTGGGATGACGTGTTAGTGCATGTCATGACACACCAACAAACACAGAGGTTATCGCTGCTTTGGATCAAGGGAATCTGGTTTGGAAGGAGGCTTTGGGCACCCATCACCTGGGGGACTCTTTGCTGGTCTGCTCTGAGCACCCAGAATCCACCCAGAGTTCCCATTGGCCACCACAGCCAATGAACAGCAATGTCAGTGGGGACCCACCTTAGACTGGGCTCAATTTTGGACGTCTAAATTGGATAATCCAGTTCCCTTGAGCTGCCAGAAGCAGCATCCTCACCCCAGCACCTGCCAAGGGTGTGACACAGTGCACTGGCCTGGGGCTGGACCCAGCACGCTCACCCTCCATATCTTACCCATCAGACCTCCAGATGCTGCCCAAGGACGGAGCAGCTTCCTGAGAGGCTCAAGGATGAAGAAACATCCTCTGGATGCTGTTCTGTGGGACTTCTGGATG
Source organism: Corapipo altera (assembly GCF_003945725.1). NCBI lineage: Eukaryota > Metazoa > Chordata > Aves > Passeriformes > Pipridae > Corapipo > Corapipo altera. The sequence goes on from NW_020884905.1 coordinate 7,353,844, forward strand.
CTGTTCCTTGGCACTCCTGCTTTTCCCCCATCCGTTTCCATTTAACCCCATTTCTACCAACCCACATACATCCTGGTTGAACCTAAGGAGTATTTTTCTGTATCCTGGATTTCAAACCAAGAAGGACTTGCTGTTTTTAAGGACCCTTTGGTAGCTGTGAACCAAGCTCTGCTTTCCTTACCGAGTTATTTCCTCCTTCCCGCGCACTCTCGGGTTTGCTATTGCAAGATGGATCATTGGGACGAGGGCTGGGCTGCTGCAAGGGATGGGGGGTGTCAGAAAAAGGGTTAAAGTCTCTGCTCCTTGGTTGTTGGTTTTTTTAAATACACAAAAATAAGCTACAAGGGACTAGCAAACACTGATTTATGAGGAAAGGAGGGCTCAGCTGTGGCTCCATCAGGATTAAGCACAGTTTTTACTGGAGGTTCTATTCAGCAGTTGGAGGACTTGCCTCTTGGCTACTCCAGTGGCTGCAAACATTATGGAGAGAACATGTTTTAGGAGGAAAAATTATATTCAGTGTCTTCATGTCCAATTCCCCTGCTTCAAATACATTCAGCAGCTTCATTATACCCCCCAAAAATTGCATTTCTGCATCCTTCAGCTTGCTGAAGCACTGGAGACCCTGCCCTGCACCCCCCTCAAACAACAAGCCACTTGGAAAACAAGAGTAAGAGCCCCATGGAGAGGGCACCTGAGCTCACCTGAAGTCCCTGCACCCCCATCTGGTAAGAAAAGCTGCCCAAGGCATTTCTGTGGCAGAGGGAACAGCTCTGGGCTGTTCTCTGCATGTTCGCAGAGTTATTAAGGTTGGAAAAGCCCTCCAAGATTGAGTCCAATCTGTGCCTGATCCCCACCTTGTCACCTAGCCCAGAGCACTGAGTGCCACGTCCAGTCATTCCTTGGACACCTCCAGGGATGGATGAGTCCACCAGCTCCCTGGGCAGCCCCTTCCAGCCTGACCACCCTTTCCATGAGGAAATTCCTCCTGATGTCCAACCTGAACCTCCCTGACACAGCTGAACCTGAACCTGTTAATGTCATTTATTCATTTACCACTGCTGAATAGAGCCCTGGTTCAAGTGTTGCCTGAGCTGCTGATTTTTTAATCTCTATTTCTGAACAAGTTTACAGACACAGGGCAAGCCTAAAGCCAAGGATTTGGGGTTAGATGGGGAAAAAAGTGATCCCTTGGAAGGAGCAGTTTGGTACCTTAACTTTTGTATGGCTTTGAAAAAACACCCCAGCACTGCTCTCCCTGCTGAGCCTCCCAAGGGGCTCATTTTTAAGGTGAAATTTTAACATCATTTGTTTGAGAAATAAAGCCAGCACACTCCCAGTCTGACTTATTGATATCAAATGGCTAAAGGAGACAGGGTCCATCTACTACCCAGACCTAGCAGGGACATTTCTGCCTAACACAAGACATAAAAGCAGCAATAATTAAAAAAACCTCAAGTATCTCCTTGTTTTCAGGTTAATACAGAAAATAAAAATAGATATTGGAAGCAGCTGCTCTGACAATTTCCCCTTAACTCCTCACACAGCAAATCTGACCCAAGCCAATTAGCAGGAGTGGAAACAAGGATGAGGAGCCGAGGGTTTTAGTAGGACACCTGGTCCCTCTGCCCCTGGAGCTCCTCAGGTCTCCCTGTATTATTATTTTCTTTGTGTTAATTTCTCAGGAAACCTGGAATAGGTCATTGTTTCAAAGAGAGATTCTTACTGAAATTTGTTTTCTATATTAAACAGAAATGAGGAGATTGTTCACAAAATGCTGATGGTGGTGGGTGGGGGAAGTGACACTTTAGGGGCCACAATAGGAGTGGGACTTGGGTCTGGGCAATACTTACGATGCCATCCCTGTCTGGTGAACCCCTGCAAAGAACAGAAAGAAACAGAGCTGTGTTAGTGCCCAAACCACATCAGTGCTTAATTAACTTCTGGAAATGGTTTTCTTAATGAATCCACAGCAGCAACAGCTGTAATTATGAAATTATCAGCAAACCTGAATTAACTGTCCCACATGCTCCTTGTGAAACCCACCCAATGGTCTCAGAACTCTTGTCCTCTTGTTATCAGATGACAGATTTTATGTTTATTAGTGATAAAGTGCTCCTGCTGATGGTCTGTCCTAACTGAGGAGTTGGGCTGGCTCCTTGCACCCATCCCATGGCCACACCCCTGCTCCAGCTCTACATCCTTTTGCAGAAGACAAAAACCACTTCTACAGTAATTTTGAGAATTTTCTTCTGCCAGAAGGACAGTCACTTCTCTCTGGAATGGATTTGAAAACTGATGAGGCTCCTCAGGGATCCTAATCCCCAACTGATTATGGGATTTGGGCTCGGTCACAGCAGCTCCACAGCCACATTTCAACACTGCCCAGGGGTGCCAAGTTATTTAGTGAAGACAAATGTTTATGGAATCCAGACAGGCTCCTCCACCTCCCATGTGCTCCCGAGTATTATGCATTGCAAATCTATGGGATTTGCCACCAATTCATGTCTGACTCAGGGCATCCTGGTAACCCTGTCAGGAGTTGTTTGTTTTAGCAGGGAATAACGCCTTTCCTTGGACTTCTCCACATCAAACATGTCTGCATCCCATCTCTCCAATCTTCTGCTTAATCTCTTAGCACAAAGGCCTTTGAAACTCTTTGGGAGAAGCAAAAATCTCTTCCGCATCTGTGTTTCCTCCCAATGTAGGGGTGTCACCTGGTCATATCCTGGCTGAAATTACTGTGGAGATTATCATTGCTCATCAGGTGGAGGGAAGAGGTGGAAGGTCCTCACTACAGTGTTGCAGCTCCAGCAGATCCCGCATCTCTCCAGGACCAGGCAGCACCTCCGGAGCCACCACCACCACAATGCCCACCACCAGGACTGGGGACTGTGGTGGCCTGGCCATGGCAGAGGGTGACGGGGCTGGTCAGAGCCCGCTACTCTCCCAATGCCCCTCCCAGCCCCGACGGGGTATTTGGAGAGCACTCGGAGCCGTACGGGGCTGTGACCGTGCGGCGACCCCGCGCCGTGCTAATCACTGCTGTGCTAATTGCAGTGTCCTCCACAGCGGCCTCTCTGCGAACTCCTTCCCACCCCCAGCACCCCGGGATTCCTTATCTCCTGTGCCACCGGCTCCCAGAGCCGCTCGGAAGGGCAGGACAGAGCAGGCATGGAAAGTGTGGCACTGGGTAAAGGCAGGAGGGAGACCCGGCTATTTCCCCTTCTTGTGGAAAATCGAAGCAGGCTGATTCCTGCCCATCCTTCTGATAAATTATAGGTGAACCCACACATGGCTGGAGCTCCTGGTTGTCCCACTGATTGCCTGGCTGGTAGATGGATGCCACCATTCCCGGTGACAAGCCACTCTCTGCCAGCCAGAGAACAGCCCAGTGCTGCACAACCCTCTTTTGAGATGTGCTCCATGTCTGCCCATTTTTGGTCCCCTTTTTGCAGCAGACAAAGCCCTGCACCAGGCATACCATGGCTCCAGGTGCATGGCCAGGTCTTGCAGATGTCCCTTTGCACAGGAAACCTCCAAACTCCCAGCCACCAAGACATAAAACAGCTCAGGGAAACAAACCCAAATGAAATTAAAAAAAAAACCTTGGAGTGTCTGCTGTGCTAGACATTAAGCAGCTGCATGATGCTGCAGATGCAGGGATGGGGCTCCCTCCTGCTCCATTCCCAGGCTATGAGTGGTACAGGCTCCTTTGTCAGAATGCTTTGGGACATCTACCCCAAAGCCACAGCACTGGTGGCCAATCATTGAGGTTGGAAAAACCATGGAGTCCAACCATTCCCAGCACTGCCAAGGCCACCACTAACCCACATCCCCAAGTGCCACACCCACACAGCTTTTAAATCCCTCCAGGGATGGGGACTCCACCGCTGCCCTGGGCAGCCTTTTCCAATACCTGACAGCTCTTTCCATGAAGAGATTTCCCCTAATATCCAGCTTAAGCTTCTCCTGGTCTGAGATAATGCTATTTCCTCTCATCCTGTCCCTTGTTCCCTGGGAGTAGGCTCCCATCTCGCTCCACCCTCCTCCCAGGGAGTTGCAGAGAGTGAGAAGGTCCCCCCTGAGCCTCCTTTTCTCCAGGCTGAGCCCACCCCCAGCTCCCTCAGCCACTCCTGGTGCTTCAGACCCTTCTCCAGAACAATCTCAGGACTGGTATCAGCACCCCACCAGCAGCTCTGCACCCACACAGAGCATCCCCTGCCAGATACCGGAAGATCCCCCCCCACATTTTCCTGGAAAGCAAAATTATCTCTCACAGCAGAGGCAAAAGCTCTTGTGCTCCACCAGCCCCCTGCTCCCCATCATCCCAAGCCTGCTCCAACCACACAGCCCCACTGCCTGCACAAGCATCTGTTTAAATTGAATTGGCATCTATAAAGAGCTCAGCAGACAAGGCAAATTAGTAGTTTGGGCAGAGATTTATCTGCTGAAACTCTCAGAGGAGTAGTTTTCCTCTGATCACCACTCACTGTCACCGTAAACCGCACACACGCAGAGAACCTGCTTGATCATCTCTGCAGCAACACCGAGGAAACCCCTGATTTGTTGGCCCCTGGATGTACAAGGGGAAGCAGCTTCAATGTATTTGTTATTAAACACTTGATCTAATAAATGCCTGTGATGGCCCAGCTTCCTGCCTGTCCTGGTACAGTGGCATCCACTCCTCCCTGGCATCATTATACATCAGTGTGGTTTATATCTCATGGACTCACGTGGAATCAGTGTCCTTTTCTTTCTTCCGTATACCAAAGGCCTTCCTGGTACGTTTTTTCAATCCTGTGGGTACAAGGAACACAAAAAAATGCAATATTAATATAACACTTCAAGTAAATCCTCCAAAAGGTTCCCTATTCCCTTGCTGGCTGTAATCCATAAATAAGGTTAAACAAGGAAAGAGCCAAACCCCAGAAGCTGCCAGCAGGACTTTGCAGGTTGTGTGTACATTTGCTTATGCCATTTATTTGTTCACTTAACACTTATTAACTTGATCCCAGCGTGTGGGGCTGTATTTCACAGTTAATATTTCTAAGCTTTCTGTCTTAATCACACCCTCATGTTGCGTGTGGGCTCTAACGCATGGAGGGGAAACCCCTCTTTGGTGTTAAAAAACGGTTTAAATCATGAGGTTGGTTATCTTCTGTGGTGATTCTTGATCTGCACAGTGCTTAAAATGATGCCTGGTACTAGTAATGCTGGAGCCAGATGGGAAGTGGGAAGTCCTAGAAGCCCCAGAGCCTATCAGGGCATCAGCCACCACCACAACACTTGGAAGCCAGATGGAGGAGAGTGGGTTTCTCCAAGCTTCTCCCTCTTTTTACAGAATCCCAGACTGGTTTGGGTTGGAAGGGATCTTAAAGCTTATTTCATTCCTAGGCAAGGACACCTTCCACTAGTCCCGGTTGCTCATACACCCCCAGCCTATGGGATCCATACATCCCAGCTGCCATGAGCAACACAAGCAGCTGGAACCCACAGACTCATCCTGCACCTTCATGGACAGTTTTGGTGTCACTATATCCATGCCTTTCATCTTTCCTACTTTCTTCAGGACTCAGATGAGTCATTAATAACAGAGGAACATTCCCATTAATCTCCCCCCAGAATAACTTCATTCTCCAAACTCAAAATAGAACAGGAAAGGCCAAAACCCCCAGAAATGAGTTGTTTAGTCTTATCTGAAGCAGCACCCAATGTGGCTAAATTTTGTAACACAGCCTTCTGCTCAGTTATATAATAGGCCCACCATCTGCTTGAAGTGGTTATGATTGAGGGGGAAAAGGGATATTTAGGAAAGGGAGAACAAAAAATGACATTTTCCTTTGGAGATGGCTGTTGGGAGCCAGTGGGAGCAGGTCCCCCACCAAACCCCACTGTCACCACAGGGCATGCCACTGACTGCCCTGATAGTGAAATCAGAAAGGTCTTCAGGTCAGTGGGGTATGACACAGTGATTTTCCAGGAGTAGAATTTTCCCAGAATTTCAGTGGCTGCAGCTCAGAAGAGCTCATGTCTCCCCTGACATGGTGAAATGCCCCATCCAGTGGTGCAGGGGCTGAGCAGAGAGTTGTGCACAGAAAGGTACTGCACACTCTGGGCCTCAAATCTCCTTTCAGCTGTTTTTAGTAACTGAAGGATGATAAAACCTGTCCTGGCAAGAGCAATTGTTTTAAAAATAATAATAAGATCTTGTCCATGGAGGGAATGCTACATGGAGACACTATGGATTCATTGGAACCTCACAGGATAAGAGATCCACTGCTGGAAGAGAAAAGGTGATGGTAAGTGAGACAGACAGCAGAGAAGAGTCAGTGAAGCAGCAGAAAGGCTGAAAGCATGGAAGAAAGCATGAAAGAAAACAGAGTATATATATCCATGTGGGGTATAATTCATATTTAATTTACTATTATTTTTTTTCCTTGGTATAACCAAGAATTGGGAACTGAGAAACAGGAACTACTACTTCAAAATATGTAAAGCTTCATAGTGTTTTCTTGAGAATTACCAACATCTTATTTTCTACACCAAAGACATCACACCTCTAGAAGTTTTTCAGAGTTGGATTTGAACAACATGCTTTCCCCACCACACACAAACCTGCAGCTCCTATGAAATCCCTTTGCTGAGTGTAGAGATGTGCTGCTCCATAGCCAAAGGACTCTGGTTTTGGCCCACTTTACCAAAGAAATAACAGCCCTCTCTCTGCTCAGCAAGACAAAACCAAAGGTAAGACAAAACTACTGAAAACTTCCGAGCCACATCCAGAGGAAAAACTGAACAGTAAATCAAGTTTTCAGAAGTGAGGGTATAACCACATCAAGCCCCAAATAAATACCCAAACAGCCATATCTCAAATGTAGCAGCCTGAATCTACCACCAGTGGCGTATTTGACATGAAAACAGGCATTTTAGTCCATTACAAACCCAGAGATTCTCAATTGCTTCATCCTCTGTAGCAGAAAAGCCACACTGCTTCAGTTCATGTTATTTTTGTTTTTGTCCACTTTTTCTGTAATTATTATATGTCCTCATAACATAAAATGCTTTACCTATACCAACCTCTGCATTAAAGCACGGTACCAACCTTTCTGTGGCCTCAATAATGCAGTGAAAAACGGAGCCCTCTGCACACAGCCTTGATAAAGTCATGAATATTTCAACCACTTTCATTTACAAGTCTAATTACAGACCTTATTCTGGAGAAGAAACCAAGGGACACCAGCAAGTGGCAGTTGGGCAGTGATGGCATCACTCCTGTGGCAGCCGAAGGGCTCATCCTGCACCAGCCCAGCCCTGCAGACCACAGAAAGGGGTGTAGCACAAATCCTTCAGGAGACAAGCTCTGCTGCTGCTCTCTGTGCCTGTTGTGGTGCTACCAGGCTCCAGCAACAAACCCATCACCTTGAAATTTGGGATTGTTCAGCCTGGAGAAGAAAAAGCTCCAGGGAGACCTTAGAGCCCCTTCCAGTGCCTAAAGAGGCTCCAGGAGAGCTGGAGAGGGACTCTGGACAAGGGCCTGCAGGGACAGGATGAGGGGGAATGGCTTCCCACTGTCAGAGGGCAGGGATAGATGAGATATTGGAAAGGAATTCTTGGCTGTGAGGGCAGTGAGGCCCTGGTACAGGTTTCCCAGAGAAGCTGTGGCTGCCCCATCCCTGGAAGTGTCCAAGGCCAGGTTGGACAGGGCTTGGAGCAACCTGGGATAGTGGAAAGTGTCCCTGCCCATGGCAGGGGGTGGGACTGGATGGGCTTTGAGGTCCCTTCCAGTGCAAGCCATTTGATGATTCTATGATTACAGTCCTCCACATGCTCACAGCAGTTTCTCCCCCTCAGAGAAAAAAAAAAATAGTGAGGGAAAAAGGGTGGTGGCCCCACTACAGTTCTATCACTCACTGCCAGAGCAGAACATTCTTGGCATCTTGCTGTGGTTCTCAGGAAAAGAGAAATACTTGAAAACAAAAGTGAGCAACAACAAATGTGGACTTGGTCATTGGTTTTGTTTGTTTGTTTTTGTTTGGGTTTTTGTTTTTAAATATATGCTGGGTTTTGTTTGTTTTGGTTTTTTTTTAAATATATGCTGAAAAATTTGGTCCTTGTCAGAAATTTCAGTTGGGAGACACTGGAGGACTAGCAGTGTTTGAGAGCCTAAAACAAAATCACAAATAAGCCTGAACAAAATAAAACATCATAAGTTACTGCTCTGGGATTGTTTTCTCCTACAATAGGACTGTTTGGTCCTGGGTCAAAGTCCCAGGAGGTTGGGCCTTGTGAATAATAGAATTTTGAGATGCAGCACATGTCACCAACCACTGAGGAGTCCAGCTATGGTGGTCTTAGTCACATCAAGAAGATCCAAAGTTTTGTAGTAAAGGCAAGCCCCACCATCAAGCAGAGTCAGGCCGAGGAGGAACAGAGAGTTGGCACCACACTCAGTCTTGGTCCTGCTCAGCCTGGGGTGACCCCTGGGCTGGTACGTGGCTGATGGGAGAGGGACCAGGGCAGCCAGGAAGCTGGAGCAGATGGAGATGGGCACCTGCAGGAGATTGTGGGTTTGGAGGTGTGCTGGATGGACATCTAGAACAGCTGTGTTGGGGTCCAACTGCCTACCCAGGAACGGAAATGAAGTGGTGAGGGATCTCCACTCCAAAGGACGGATGCAACACAAGATCCTGTGGCTGACTCAAAAATACAGTCAGATTTCCAATGTGACAGTAATTAAGTCTCTGATCAGGTTGTGGCAAACTTTGCCTAAGGAGATTTTGAATTAACATCCAACACCTTTCTGAAAACAAACACCATATTCCAGCTATGAGATGTGAAGTAATTAGAGGAAGTCCTGTAGCCACCTCTGGGTTTGTGGCTGCTGACATGTGTCCAGTGTCCATTCCCACATACCCACAGGGGTTCGAGCTCCCAGGACCTACACATCTTGCCCCTTCCTGTGAGTCTGCACTTCCTTCCCTTTGCAAACTCCCCAAATACCCATTTCCAGTAGCTGGGGCCAGGAGTTCAAAATGCCAGAGCCCTGGAGTCAAAACCCGCTCTTTGCAGACCCTCAGCACAGTGAGGGAGAACACACTGGCTGATTTGGAATCACAGAACCATTTAGGTTGGAAAATCCCTCCAAGACAAAGTCCAACCATTCCCTCAGCACTGCCAAGGCCACCACTAACCCGTGTCCCCAAGCGCCACATCCACATGGCTTTTAAAATCCCTCCAGGGATGGGGACTCCACCACTGCCCTGGGCAGCTGTTCCAACACTTGACAACCCTTTTAGCAAAGAAATTTTTCCTAATATCCAAACTGAACCTTCCTGGCATTTCAATATACCCAGATAAAAAACCCTTTGCCTTGGCATTAGTCCAACCCCTTCATTTTGCAGGCAGTTCAAATACCTCATGTACCTGCAGCTCAGGAACAAGACCCCAGCCCCTAACTGCAGCCTCAGGATGTGGGAATACACCCTAAACCACGGAAATGTACTTATATTCCATATATAAATGGAATAAATGATATAGAGCAAGGCCCAAGCCCAAAGCAAAGCTTTGCTGGGCCAGCAGCTAAAGGCTGTCCATAAAATTGAGGGTAGCATCAGCAGGATGCATCCCAATAAACAGGGCATCAATTCATCCTCCTACAAAGGAGCTGAGCATCCCAGAACTGTTTAATATCAGAAGGCTGCAAATTGGTGCTCACAGGTTACTCACCAACCTCAGTGAAGCAGCTGCAGAAATCTCTCACCACCTACTTTCTCCAAAGATTAGATTTTTAATATCAGCTCTGAGATCCTGAGTGTGCAGCAACTGAGAGCCATGGGACAAACATCTCCTCCAACACTATCAAGGAATTAAAACTGGAGACAGTTGTGGCTTTCATTCCTGGCTGGCACAGACACAGGAACACCAGATGCGCCTCCAAAGGTTGCTGTGCTATTTAAGAAGTTGTCCAGGACAGGCTCTGCCTCCCAAATGACACTTAGATTTCTATTTTTAGGGGTTTTTTGGTGTATAAAGAAAGGGAGGTGACAGTGCTTCTCCCAGAGGCAGGAGGGCACTGGGCTCACATAGCACATCCAGGGGGAACCCACATACATTATATGTACAAATACATATGAATATATTTTAAAATATAGCTAAATATGAATACCCCATGCTGGTATTCCCCTCTAAGAAAAAATCTCACTGTAAACTTCTCCTTTTCTTCACGAGGCTTTGCCGTTCCATCTGCTCCTCAGCCAACAGCCTGTCCTATCTCATAGCCCAGTTGTAAAAGGCATCTCCTTAAAATCCATCACCTCCACACACCACAGACTCCCAGCAACTACCGTGACAATATTTATGGAAAACCCACCAATTTTGGTGTTGTAGTGTTTATGCAGAACATAAGGACTTATTAAACCCACCTAAACCCTTGCCTGGGTGTGACACTAAAACAACTGTTCAGCCACCCCACTGCAGGGACATCTGTGGCCCTCCAACTCCCACTCCCAATTTCCCAGGAGGAAAACAGGAGACCTGGGCTATCAGGGTGGCTTTTGTCACTTGTGTGATGCAGGAGCCACTTCCTTGGGGACAAAGTACAATTCTGGGCAAGCTACCAGGGAAAAGTATCACTTGCCCTGAATTTGCTTATCCAACCCAAAATTTGCAATATTCACATTTGCATATGATGAGGATTTACACCCAAAATGAAGCCTGACAAGACACTTCTCTCCAGTTCCCTTAACTGTCCTGTTCCTCCCACAATCTGCCAAATGAGCACCTTGATTTTAAAGCAGTGATTAACCGTGGAACTAAAAATAGAAGCAGGAGACATGACCCAAAGAAAGGTTTAATTTCCAGGCAGGGCTTGAAAAAAAACCTGACAGAGCTTCTTCCACCCATCTATGTCCCTGCAGAGGAGCTTGAGGTCCCCAGGTGAAAGGAGCCAGGTAAACATGAAGCAGAAGCAACCTTACTATTAATTACTTATGCAGTATAAACTATCTTCTTATTAATAAACTTAAACAGCCTCCTTAAGCAGTCAAAGTCAGGTTGGATGGGGCTTGGAGCATCTTGGACTAGCGGAAGGTGGAACAAGATGAGCTTTAAGGTCCCTCCCAATCCAAACCATTCTAGGATTATTGATTAGCTCTAATAACAAGGTGCATCTTCAATGATTTCTACAAATCCAGCTGTAGAAAACCAATATATTTGTGGGGCTGCATGAAATCCTTAAGGCACCTGAAGCAGGTGACAAGGGCAGGATGTGCAACTCCATTCTCCTCATCCCAACCCATCCTAAACCTCCCTGCAAGATTATTTCCAGGCATCCTACATGTGATACTAATCTCTAGCTGATGTTTTAAATTCCCTGCAATACGTGGGTGGAGAACTTTAAGAGATTCCCCCCCCATCCCCCAATACATCACTAAACAAACCCCTCAAAATATACACAAAAAGAATCATAGCTTAAACACCAAGAAAGATGTGCCGGTGTTATGAGTGCTTTTCCAAGGCTGGGATAGGCAAGGAATGGCTCTCAGATAATACAGGAGGATTTTTTCAGCACTGGTATCTCACTGCTTTTAAACATTATCATCATTATCAGCACTAATTCAGTGTAAACAGGGACGTGGGAGGGAATTTCCCCTTCCCACCCCTGCAGCAAAGCCCACTGGCGCCAGGGGAGGGGATGGGGATTTATAGGACAGGGTAGGAATTCCATGCCTGTTCCTGAAGGACTGTCCCAAAATCTCTGGCTCCCAGGAAAGCACACACTCTAAAATAAAAAAAACACCTAAAACTAAACTGGAGATTAAAAATAAATCATTCTGTGAGGCTGCAAGTGCAAAAAACCAGCAGCTGTAACTACTGCCAGCCTTGATTCTCTTCCATTCACACACATGAAGCAAAAGAACATTTGGAAGCCCCCAGAAACATCAGCCTGCAAGTGAATTTTGGTTAAAAACAAAGAGCTGATGCTACTCAATAGCTGGCAAGGCAAACAGGGCCCCACTTTGTGCTCCTGCACTGCACGTGAGCAACTCACTCCTCTAATAAACCACCTGCACAGCATCCAGAGATTGCCTTTTTCCTACCAAACATGTAAAAATTTAAATATACTGAATGAAATTTAAAAAAAAAAAAAAAAGAAATAAAATAACTGGTTAGCAGGGAAAATGGGAATGCTACCAGACATGAGCTTTGCTGGCAGTCCAGGCAGGGAGATGGCCAGCATCCCACCCCCATCGCTTCCCAAAGGCAGATGGATCCTTAGTGACAGGTTTTAGGCATCCAAAGAGTTCCAGGTCACTGGTTTGGGGAGGAGCTCTGCCTTCCCCTCCTTTCCACTTTTTCCTTCATGTTGCTCCTCTCCCATCCCAGTGGTGGGTCGGGGTCCACCAACCATGTTTTTCCACCTTTAACAGAATACTCTGGAATGGAGGTTCAAGGTGACCAAACACCTGATTTAACCTGTATTTTTTTTCTACAATGTCTTTAAAATCTGAGTAAGGCCAATGAATCATGCAGAAAGTTTCTGCCTTGGCAGAGAAACCCAAATTACTATGTTTGGGCAGCAGTTCGAGATGCCTAAGGGCACATTTTAAACTGGGGCTCACTTCAAGGAGGAGTTTTGCAGACCTGCATCACATGAAGCAATTGAGTTTCCCCATATTTTCTATCCTTTCTTCTCAAAATAAAACTCTGTTGGCATTTTGCTTCCACCCCTCCATTCCACTGAACATTTCAGGTGCAAGGGAAACCTCAGGTTTTGCCACCTTGCCCATGTTTTGGTTTAAACTCTCAACACCACCACGTTGGCACCATCTGGGTTTTAACTGGCAAGTACCACCAGCCCCAGTACAAAACATTTTCCAAATCAGAGGGTTTGGGTGGGGCCTTTGTGAATTTTGAACGGCAGCCATTGCTCCCTCCTCTCCCTTAGCATACTGCCAGTGGACTAGAGCTGAAAAACCCAAACCAGCTCAGTGGGAAGGGTTTGAATGCCCGAAAAAAGGAGTTATTTGGGTTTCTTTCCCCCAGTTAAATAGAGATTGATGAACAAATTCAACCTGTGTTGATGGGGATGCTCTTCTGGTCCAGGCCCATCCCAGAGTGCACGAGACATCTCTGGGAGCACCACAACGCAGTGTGGGAGCACATCACCATCCCCTGAGCAGCTCTGGGCTGGACACACTGGCCCTATGTCCTGCTATTGAACCCTCAAAACCAAGAGCTACGGAGCTCCTTCTCACTCCTGTTCCAAACTTTTTACTTCCCAAGCCCCCATTTCCACATATCTCATCCTTGGGAACTTGACGCCCCCTGCATCAGCCCTTCAAATACATCCCAAAAGGCTTCATGCACATCTTTGAACTTGAGAAGTGGTGGGATGTCATCCCTTCGCCCACTTTGGGCTACAAGGGGAGCTAAGCCACTGGCTTAGACTCAGCATCACCCTTTGCTGGGCATGACAGAAGGGTCAAAAAAATCTTCTCCTGCACTCACAAAAAACTACTTTCCTCACCAATGCCAAGCCTGTCAGTTCAGCAGAAGGTTCCAGCATATCCCCCTTCCACCTCAGAGGACAGAGATGGAGATGCCCAACCACACCACAGCCCCGACTTTCTTTGCAAGCTCAAGCTCAGTCATGGGTTTCTGCTCAGAAAGCATGTTGAAAAATACAGGTCCTAATTTAGTGTTTATGGGCTCCATGTATTTTCCAGGGTGGTTTTGTCAACCATGCCTGAATTTTTGTTCACAGCCAGCAGAAGGGTTGAGGCATTCTCAAAACCCAAATTTTTCCAGGTCATTTCCTTACTGAGTCCCATAGACAACACTGAGCACATTCAAATACACCATTTACTGAAATAAGACCACCTAAAATATAATAAAGTCAATTTTCTTGCCTAATCAAGAAAAAGACTTTTTAATGTGACATTAGATGCCTCTGGTCCCAATTCTATCTGTTCAGCACAATGAAAATAAAAGGCTGGAGACAACCGGTGCTAAAAGATGATTCAAGAAGGTTTTTACCATTTTGGATGTGACCAGCCATAGAAACCCAGAATGGTTTAGGTTGGGAAGGACCTTAAAGCTCATCTCATTTCACCTCCTGTCATGGGCAGGGACACCTTCCACTATCCCAGGTTGCTCCAAGCCCCGTGCAACCTGGCCTTGGACACTTCCAGGAATGGGACATCCTGAGTGACCAAACTTCCCAGAAAGAGGTGCAAAAAGCCTGAAGAAGAGAGTTACAGAGAAATTCCCACTCTGAGAAGGCTTCTCCCCAGCAAACATCTGGTTTGGGGTTTGGAAAAACACAGGGACCATCTCCCATGGAAGAAGAAACCACCCTCTCCAAAATACCCTTGGCTGCTCCCATTTGCCACGTCATTGTCTAATTTCTCCACACATTGTGGAGCTTCTGGCTCCAGTGACATGGTGCAGCAGTGATTTCAAAACTTAATTAAGCTGTGTAAAATGCCTTCAGTACACTGGAGAAGCAACAGAGGGATTAAAAAAGGAGACAAACTTGTTCTTGTGCTCGGCTGTTCACCTCGACGACACACCCAGTGCATTTCCCAGGACCGAAGAGTTGTTTTTCAATCAAAGGGAACATCTAAACACCTCTCACATCTACAGCCACACATGCAGGGGCCTCTCCAGCACATGACGGGGTTTAATCCCCATGCCCAAAACCTTCTTTCCACGTGTTCAGGCAAGGCCAAGCACAGAAAGTCCGTCCCCAGCGCAGATGGTGGGCAACGGCAACACTCATTCACCCCCGTGACATGGAGGGGGAGGACCATCCTCTTCTGGTGGCTCAGACACCACACAGCACAGGTTTGGTTTCCTCCCGGCAAGGACTGGGTTCTTAAAGCAGCATCCACAGTTATTTTAGGTATCCTTGTGAATTTTAATCATAAAGTGAAAAACATGCTCTTTCCCCCTATCTACCAAGAGAATGAAGAAATATTCCACGTAAATGAGTATAAGGACCATATCCACTAAAAATTGCTCATTCTGCACCATTCCTAATGAGCCAAATCATCTTCTTTCCAAAGAAGAGGATCCAAAACCATCAGCTGAGCCAGGTTCATCCTGCTGGCTATGGGTGATGCTGGGTGGCCTCACACCCTGCACTATCACAGCCCAGCTCCACCCTGCACTTCCAGTACAGTGTCCAACATTTTGGCCAGACAAGTTATTTAAATAATTCATTATAATAATAAAACCCCTTTAAGATATTTACTGTAGGGAACTCCCAGCATTTTGTATGGGTTTAAAAGTGTCAGATCAAATTAAACTGAGCATGTTAAAACCATTCTTATATTAAAATAAATCACCTCTGAGAAGTGCATTGGTTCAGTAGGATCTTGGATAGAAGTTCCACTCTTCCACAAATACAACCAGCTTCCAACCATTTAAAACTCATCAAAAGCAGTAATCATTTCTTCTAATTTTCTCATTTCCATTCTAGGTTCCCATATGCATCAAGTAGTTGAGGAACAACATCTCAAACAGTTTCATAAGTCAGTTTTTATGACTACTATTTTTTTTTTCCCCAAGTGCAAGACTGGTTCACGAAAGGTGATTCCACCTCTGCCAGAGCACAACAAGCTGGATGCCACCTCCACTATGGGACTGGGCACCCCCTGCCAGCCCCCACCCGCCTCGACCACGGTGGCCAAAGCTCCTGCACAGCAGCACATTGTGGGCATTCCATAAGCAAGGCAAAAATCCTCAAGGAATAAAAATAAAACAAACAAACAAAAGACAACAAAAAACCCCCACCCCAACACAAAGCACCCAAATCCCAAAAGAACCTAAAAAGACCAACTGACTTCCCCCAACCAGCCTCAAAACTAATTAAATAACCCAAAATAAGGTTATAACAGACCAATTTCAATTTACCTACATTAATTCCTTCATAAATACAGGAATTTTTGAGAGAAGCCACGTTGTTAATGACATATTCTCTACAATACCCTGTTCTTGCCCAGGCTGTGCCTGGTTCCCAACATGCTGTGTCTGTCAGCACGGTAGGATGAGTTTGATATCATGGGCTAAAATTAAAATCTCTTTTGCTAATCAGTATTAGCAAAGACACTGAAGGCACTTCCTCATATCAAAGGACAACCAAACTCATTTTCTTAAGACGAAAAAAAACCAGGGAGAAGCCATTCCTGTGCATCCACACATGGCCATGACTACACCTGAATTCCCAAGATTAGGTAAATATTTTAAACCAACACAATAAGTCCTGGTTTCGTGAAGCCCGACGCCTTTCCAGGTTAATTCGAGCAGGGCAGCAGACTGATTTCCAGGGACACACCAAGAGGCAGCCCAATTTCTGCCTGTCATGTCGGGAAGGCCGGGAGCTGCCTGGTTCATGTGCTGGCAGCGCCGCAAGCCCGAGGTTGGATGTGGTTCTGCCGAGACAGGCCCTGCTGCTGCCACCAATGGGCCATAAAATCAAAAAAATATAGATATTCTGATCTCCTTAGCCCTGAAGTATCTATTCTGCTAAAAAAAATGCAATTAAAGTAATCCCTTCCTGCATTTTACTCCAGAAGGCATTAAAAAAATAAATGCTAAAAAAAAAAAAAGAGCTTTACATACGGTCGAGACAGACGGCATTGGATAAAATTCCTGTAATGCCCAGAGGCTTTTCCCACACAGGATCAGACACAGTCTCCCAACGCTCCCTGAAGCATCTTGTGCCTGAGCCCATATTTCCTTCACATTTCCTTTTTTATTCCAATAAACCTCAACCCAACACCCACCCCCCCTTCCCCAGAGCCTGCATCTCCAAACCAGAGCCACGACATTGCAAAAATTACTTTAACTTCCAATTTCCTTGTTTCCTACTGAAATGATGCTCCTCCATCCAGCTGAAAACACCAAACTCCATCAGGATGCACAGCCCAGGTCTGAAAACACCCAAATTCCTCCTCTGTGCATCACGTCAGGCTGAGAACCAGGGTTTCCAGGCAGAGGATAAAATAATCCTTACAGGATCCCCAATTCCAGCCAACCCACCCTGGTCTGGGCTCTGGAGGAACCAGCAGGTCCGTGGATAACTGAGTGTTTGCACACCCTGAGCTGCCTACACAGGGCTGGGGATGGAATTGCAAATAATCTGATGGGCTTGATATTATATCACCATCCGCCAGCTCCCCAGCAGCAGGCAGGGAGCTCTGGTTGGGCTGGGATTAGGGGGAGGGGAGGATTTAATTTTTATTATTATTATTTTATTTAGGAAAGAGAAAGGATCCCCATACACAGGTTCAGTGCATCCTCCACCGTGGCTTCACAAACTCCAGCTATCCCGAAAGACACGCTCAGCTCATCACCTACCTTCCATCATGGTGGCAGAATTGCATTCCTCAATTTCCAAGGAGCCTGAAAAAATACAGGAGAATACGATCCCGGTTACCAGCCACTCAACGTCAGCCCTTCACCAACCAAACGCCTCCGACGCCGGGCTCGGTTCGCTGCCAGAATATCACGGAGGATAAAGCAGGAATGCTGGCGCTAAGGGCAGGCCATGGATGCTGCTGTGCCTGTATCACCTCCAGGATCGCATCACGGAGGATGCTGAGAGAAAGGGAGGACGAGCCGGGCTCGGCTCCGGCGCAGCCGATGCCTCCCGCCCCGCACCTCCTCACATGCGCGCTCGCTCCCGACACACCCCCCGGGAACACACCAACCTATTTCCCATATTTTTCCCCCCCACTTTCACCAAAAGCATAACCCCTCTCCTACCTCGTGACGCACTTCCCCTCCCTTAATCCTATTGCAGCGGCCGGGGGAGCCAGATTAATTACCGGGCGCTGTCAGATTAGGAGCGTGCGGGGAGCCCGCCTGGGAATAGGGGGAGAATAAATCAATCCCGGCTGGATAAGGCAGCGGAGCTCGCTCCGGCACAAGGGCTGTGAGCGCGGGTGCTGGGCCCTCCTCGTCTCTCCCGCAGCCATTCAAGGGAGAAATCCATCGGCTGACGTCACATCGCCAGCAATTAGCCCCGAAAGGATGATGCGGGAAGAAATTTCTCCCCGACTGCCTCCTAACAGCGCCCGGGAATTAATCTCGCATGAAGAGAAGCCTAAGCATCTCCGGAGCGGGGAACAAAAGAAGCTGGGGAGGGAGCGGGGGGGGCTGCAAGAGCCGAGCCAGGCTCTGCCTGGGGACCCTCCATGTCCCCTCATCAGCTGGTGCCCGAAGAGATGCCACCCAGCACCACCCTGTCACCCCATTTCTCTGCCAGCCACAGCATCCAGCCTCCCCGAGCCCCTGCCAGCCCCGACGGGGTGTGCGACCCTCGCCACCTTCAAAACAGTTCTCACAGCTGCTGCAGGAGTAGGGAGAGCCCGGCTGGAGGCACGGGCAATGCCAGTGTAGGAGTTACTGGGACACTACCGGGATTATCCAAGGAAATGCGAGATCTTTAACCAGCTCCAAGAGTCCAAGCTTTTTTTGTTTGGTTGGGATTTTTTTTTCTTGTTTGTTTGTTTTGGTTCTTGGATTTTTTTTTTCCTTTTCCTTTTTTTTTTTTTGTGTTGTTATTGTTTTTGTGGTTTTGTTTGTTTTTTTGCTGCAGGAAAGATACTGTAAAACTCACTCTTGTCCTGAAGCAGTTCCCATTCTTGGCTGCAGGAGCAGAAGGTGCATCTTTGGCATCCTCATCCCAAACGGCACCCACTGCTGCAAGGGACACCAGGGAAAGCCCCATCCCAGGGACACCCAAGATCTCTCTCCGAGGGCACCACCGCATTCCAGCGCCCGGCAAAAACCGGGATTAGGACCATCAAACACCAACCTGCCTGATGGATGAGCTGCCTCCCCCTCTCTGCTCCCCGCTGGGCACAACAGTGGCGTTTTAGGGACAACCAGCCCGTTTCAGCACACTCAAATGTGGCTTTTCAACGTGACCTTGTATCAGTAATGGAAACTTCACTTTTGCTTTTCACTGCGCATCAGCATCTTTAGGATCATCCCAGTCAGCCACACGTGTTTCTCAGGACTTCAGGGAGAGCAACACCCACATAATTTTCCCCATTAAAACAAAAAACAACGGTTTTCTCCCTTAAAAAAAAAAAAAAAATCAGTTCCCCCCCCCCAAACCCCCCCCCCCCCCCCCCCCCCATTTTTCTGCAATTAAAAAAACCCTAAATAGTTTTCCACCTTTAAAAATAAAGCCAAGCACTTCCAAGAGTCTGGAGACACCAGCGAGGAGATATGCTTCAGCACCACAACAGGGTCTCCAGATCGAGTGTCTCCAGCACAGCCCTCACCCACCCCAGCTGGTGAGAAATGCCACAGCACCCGGAAAAGGGATGGAATTATTTAACAGATGGTTCCTTTAATCCACACAAGGAGCTCCTGTGACCTGCCTGCACTGCCTGTGCTTCCAGCACAGGGAAAGGTGCCCAGTGCTTTTAGGAATTCCAGTTGTAATCTCAGGGTGAGCAAAAAGCACTGACTGTCACCCTGCTGTCCCGAGCCCAACCCCAAAACTCCCCAAGGAGCCTGGCTGGCACACATGGCAGGATGCCCCAGTGATGAGCACACACCTGCAGTGTCCAAACCCCTCCTGGACACACTAAAATAACTTATCTTCCAAAACTGCATACAGCTGCTGCACAGCAGGGCACAGTCCCTGTATCCCCATCCCTGGAAGTGTCCAAGGCCAGGTTGGATGGGGCTTGGAGCAACCTGGCCTAGTGGAAGGTGTTCCTGCCCATGGCAGAGGGTGGAAAAAGAGGAGCTTTAAGGTCCCTTCCAGCCCAAACCAATCTGGGATTCTATAATCCCACATCCCAGTGGCTCCACTGCCAGCCAGGACGGACCCACAGCTCCACAGTATCACAGCTCCTGTGATGCTCCAGAGGGCTGATATTCCTTAACCAAGTAAGAAGAACCATGATACCCCCCTACAAATGCCCTCCCAGGCTGGACAAACTGCCCCACTCAGTGCTGGGTTTGGGCAGGTTTGCCACTGGCACCTGCTGCCTGAGCACAGCTAAGATCCCTCGGCTACTGCTCATCCCAGTGCAGCTCTGGCTTTCCTTGCCTCTGCAGGATGTTCTTGGCCTTATGAAAGCCTTCCTGTCATGTGGCAAGACTGAAACTCACCTTCCTCAGGGCAAAATTAACCCCAAACTAAGGACACCACAAAGCTGCTCCTGGCATGGGCTCTTACCAAAGGCAGGTGGCACAGGGAGAGCCAGGTCCCTGGCAGAGCACACCCATGTCCCCAGGGAGGGCAGCATGCCAGCAAGCCCCTCTCTGCTCAAGGTAAAACTGATATTTACAGATTTCCAAATTATTTCCAACCCTTCTAACTGACACAAGGACAATTCTCAGCAAAAACACTGGAAATCTCGGGCAGCTCCTGAAGGAGACATGTCAGGAAACTGCCAGCAAACAGCAACAGATGAAGCCAAGGGCCTTAAGATTAAAAAAAAAAAAAAAAAAATAAAGAGGCAGCAAATGAGTCACCGGAGTGCATTACTCATATCCCAGCACAGTCATGCTGGAGGTCCATGTGACAGTGGAGCGGAGGAGCCCGGCTTGGCCTCCGGCCGCAGGGACACGGTGGCCCCGGGGCGGGCGAGCAGCGTGGAAGGGGATTTGCTAAATAAAACCCCAATCCTCCAGCCTCATCCTCACCCAGGATCTGGCCTTGGCAAATCCCCTGGCATTAAGAACAGCCAGGGGGTTGTTTACATCTCCCCATACATGGCCTCACAACCCTTTCGCTAACCCATAATTAAACCTTTACTAAGAATAAGCTCATCCTTTGTCTGCTCCTGGTGGGAATGCTGGGGACAGACACCCAGTCCCTCCTTACTGAGAGCTCCCATCACCACAGTATTGAGGACTGCTCCACTCTCACCTGCAAAATAGGCTTTCCAGAAAAGGTCGACCATTTGCTTCTTTTCCTATAAAACTGAGTTTATAGGAGCCATGGGCAGGGACACCTTCCACTAGACCAGGTTGCTCCAAGCCCTGTCCAGCCTGGCCTTGAACACTTCCAGGGATGGGGCAGCCACAGCTTCTTGGGGAAACCTGTGCCAGGGCCTCCCCACCTTCACAGTGAAGAATTTCTTCCCAATATCCCATCTATCCCTGTCCTCCGGCAATGGAAATCCATTCCCCTTGTCCTGTCCCTGCAGGTCCTTGTCCCAAGTCCCTCTCCAGCTCTCTTGGAGCCCCTTTAGGCACTGGAAGGGGCTTTAAGGTCTCCCTGTAGCCTATTTACAGGATTCCTTACTCAAAACATATCTCCCCACAAAGAAGAAGGCTGTGAGACATAAGGCATCACCAGGAGCACCTCACCCAAGTCTCCAGGAGCTCAGGAGGGCATGGAGGTGGATCATCCCATCACCCAGGTCCTGAGCACCCAATGCCCCTGCACACACCCCTCAGATGCCACTGCCTGTGAAGCAGAACCCAAAGAAGCTCCATCTGGAGATGCTCCTGGGACCACCCCACACTTGTTTTGCACAGCCAGAGCACTGCATGTGCATACCATATCTCCTGACAGGAGCAGGACTGAACCAGTCTGAGGAGCTCATGGGAACAAGCCCTGCCAGCCCCCATCTCATCCTACCCTGCTCATCCCAGGGGGAACAGGAAGGACCATGGGTGCCCAGTGCTGGAAGGAGGAGTGGAGCAGATCCCGTGTTCCCTGCCCAGTCACAGAGGCCTCTCAGGATGCAGCTGCTCCTAGTTCCACGATGGAGCCTGTTGCCTTCTGCTGTAGTAGTTTTTTGCTCTATTCACCCTCAGTTTTCCCACTGAGCCCTTCCCACCTTGGTGAGCTGCTCCGAGGAGAGATGCAATGGATGAAGGAGCGAGCCCTCACCTCTAGGACATATGAGGGAGAGGAGGAGACCTAGATGGGGTTCCTGCTTTCCCAACAGCACTAGGAAAAATGTATTTATCATGCATTTGGAGGGAGTGCACCAGGCTGTTCTCTGAATACAGAGAGCACCAAAATTCCATCATGGAATGAGCTCCCCAGGGAAGCAACACAGGCCGAGCACAGAACAGGCACATGCCCCCTTCCCCCCAACACCTGCCCCCACGAAACAGCCTCATTGGGCACCCTACAAGGTGCTTTTCACCCCCAAAATGCTCTAGACCTCACCAAGCACCCCTGAAGAGCCCAGACCACGCTGAGACCCAGCACAGCAGCATCCCACAGGACCCCAAACCATACCTGGCATGAGAAATCCCCTAATGAAGGCCATGGCACAGTCACAACAGGGTTGCAGAAGGGCAGTAGTTCCCCCAAAACCAAGTACAGCATCTTGAGGGACTAACAGTATTCACCATTGGCCAGGCAGGACATGGGGTAGGAAGGGTCACACCCACCCCTGTGCCAACAGCCCTGCTAAGTGCCCCCCAAAACTCACATTTTGGCAAGCAGGGCTCCTCTGCCAGGTGGCAGCCGTGTGCCCCCATGGCACGGAGTTGCTGGTGGAGTGGAGACACAATGGGCACACTCAGGAGGGGTTTAACACCACCAGAGCCAGCTCTGCCTTATTTGCCAGCTTTCATGGAAGTGGAGGCAATGGGGCTGTGCCCCAGCGTGCAAAGAGAGGGTGGGAACCCTCCACACGTGCTGGGAGCTGCTCTTGCCAGCACTACCAAATTCCTGCTCCCCATCACCACAAATCTCATGGCAACAAGGCACCACATCCAGAAACATCCATCTACCAGCAGCCAACAAAACCCACCTCCACCAGCTCAGCAGGACATCCCTGCAGGCTCCACACAAACACCCACCTTCCTCTGCTCCTCCTCTTCCCCTCAACAGTGCCTCCTACACCAGGACCTTCTCCTGTCCCTCCCTGGATAACTGGGGGCTAATCAGGTAAATCACCAGCACCTCAGCACCACACCCTGATGGGGACAAGGTGCAGCTGCCCTGGGATGCTCCAGGGTATTGTTAATTGATTATTTTTTTTTCCACAAAGAAGGAATTCAGGAACAATTACAAAGTCCTCATATGCCCCACAGGCATGGGGGGTTGCAGCCAGCACCCCCTTTCCACACCACATGTCTCATCCTAAATATTATTTATCCAGTTTGGGATCAGATCGCTGAGGGCATCAATGTTTTCAGGATGGGAATGGCCCCTCCATGTGCTCCCAAGTCCAGGTGTAGGGTCACCACTGCACCCTGGCTCCTGGCACCTCAGCTGGTGTGGGAACCCCACTGTGAATCCAGTGTCCCCATCCCACTGGAGAACAGGGACCCAATATATCCCCTGAGCATTCATGGACAGAGGAGCCCCAAAAATACCATTTCATTCAATTCAGCCCCAAACGGCATTAATTTCATTGGAAAGGCTGCACCCCAAGCAGGAAAGTGGGGGTTGGTGGCACACAGGGGCCAAGCTGGTGCCAGCTTCCAAATGGAAAATAAATCCCCACAGTGTTGGCTGTGGGAATTTCAAGGAAAATTCAATCTTGGGGGGCTTCTCCCTGAAGTGCTGGTGGAGGGGGTGAACCCAGCCCTGGGTGCCCCTGGGTGCCCTTCCCATTATGATGGGAAGCCTCACTGGAAGATAAACTGGGAATTTTTGCCCTGGTCCAAATCCAACCCTATTCCAAATATGTTTTTCCCTTGAGGTGTGATGGCTGATTAACTACAAACAGTTTAAAAACCCGACTGCTCTGACCATGCGGGAGCACATATGTTCCTGTCCTGGAGAGTACCAGGTCTCGGCTGCATCCTCATGGGAATGAAATCAGCCCAATTCAGGTCCAACACAGCCCAGGACAGGCGAGAGCCCCATTTTGCACATGGGTGGGTGCAGTTTCCCCAGGATTTCGTTGGCACAGGCCCCCTCGAGGTGCACACCCCACTCCCCTCCTCAGCCAACACCTGTCACGCTGCCTCTTGCTGACAGTTTCCCGCCTCAGACTGACTTTTTTTTGGAAAATGGGGAGATTTCAACCCAAATAGCTGAGAATGAAGTTATGGAGAAAAATACATAATTTTAACAGTGAAAATATTCTTCCCACTCTTCCGCTGTCAAAAACTCTCCCACCTCTGTCGCCCCTCCCAGCCCTACAAGTGGACTTTGGTGTGGTACAAGGATTTACTTGTATTTTGCTGTGGAAGGGCCATTTCTCAGACATTCAGGGGCTCTTACGGGTGATTCCCCAGGTGCTCCACTGGCACAATGCCAACCTTGCCCAAAAGCCTGACACGGGGTCTACAGGGGCACAGGTCACCCTGAGGCAGAGGGGGCTTTAGCAAAGACAGGCAGGAGGAAAAGAGTTTGCCCCCAGTGGTCCCCAAACCCCAAGAAGATGCTCTCCAACTCCCTGTGAAGGGCACAGTCCTTGCTGGGGTCTCCTTTGCCCTTCCAGGGCGGGAAGACACTTCGTGGAGAGCTGATTTTCAAGTCAGATGGAAATCAACCCCTTGCTGTGGCTGCAATGTGTGACCTCAAGCCTTGTGACTCCTCACATGTGATGTGGTGGCAACACTACATTTGGTCAAGCACCTTAGATGCCCTTTATGTGTTTGTTCTGCCACCCTGCCCCACATTGCCAGGGAAAACCATTTATCCCTCCTATGTAAATAAAAGGATTTTCTGCAAGTCCCAGATGGTAAAATTCCATAAAAAATGCATGGGAGCTGGAGGTGGTGTTGGATGTGATGGGGAACAAAGGAGTTGGGCTGAGGCTGAGGGTGGGCCAGGCAGGGCAGGTGGGACCCCACCAACTGCACATCATCCAGGTGAAGGTGAATCCATGATCTCCC
Source organism: Corapipo altera (assembly GCF_003945725.1). Taxonomy (NCBI): domain Eukaryota; kingdom Metazoa; phylum Chordata; class Aves; order Passeriformes; family Pipridae; genus Corapipo; species Corapipo altera. Next base: position 7,378,642 of record NW_020884905.1, read on the forward strand.
AGGGAGCTGGAGGGAGCGATGCCTGAGTGCGTCAGAGTGGGGAGAGGGTGAGGGGCTATGCTGGGAAACATCTACTCAGTGAGGCAGCGAAGGCAGAGGGATTCTCAAAGGTGAGCACCCCAACACAGTCCTGAAGCCACTGCCTCCAGCCGAGCAGGGTTCCAGTTGTCCAGGAATCCAGCCATGATTGGTTATAATATGCAAGAATCCAGCTCTGCACAGCTCCAGTTGTGCAGGCACCCACTTATGTGGAGATCCAGCTGTGCACATGCACCATCTGTGGTGCTCAGCACCCAGCTGTGCAGAAGCCCAGCTGTGCACCATTCCAGCTGTGCACAACCCTGGCTGTGTGGGACTGCAGCTGGACACGTCTCCAGCTGTTTGGGGCCCCGCCACAAACTGTTCCAGCTGTCTGGGGGCTCCAGTTGTGCATGGCGCCAGGTGAGCCGCACCCCGACTGCGTGTGTGTCCCTGCAGAGCATGTCCCTGCTCTGTGTGTCCTTGCAGGGCATGTCCCTACGGCAGACACTCCCCATTCCCACCGTGCATATCCCGGCGGTGGAGTTTCCCGGTGCTCTGCGCTGTGCAGTGGTCGGGAGCTCAGCAGATGGAGCTGTGCAGCTGTGCATGGACAGGATGGGGCTGTACAGATGTGCACGGGCAGGACGGGGCTGTACAGATGTGCAGGCAGCACATACACAGCTGGTCCTGCTGTTCCCCATGTGTCGTCCCTGCCCCAGCACCCCTGCAGCCCCCAAAACAGTGCCGAACCACAGCTGCACCTGCGGTTGGGAGCAAGGAGAGCGTTTGGCCCCTCTTGTATGACTGTGCCACCAAGAAAAGTTCTGCCCAGTTCCCAGCATGTGAATCCCAGTGCTCCCAGAAGTAAATCAGAGCATGGGCAACCCCATAAAACCAAGGAGTGTCCCAGGAGACCCCACTCTGGACTGATACGGAGGCTGCAGAGCCCATCCTGCCCCCGCAAGAGGGGGGTCATCCCACAGTCCCTTGTGAACCAGAGCTCTGTGATCCCAAATGTCCCCAGCACTGCAGTGAGAGAATTGGTGACAGCATCAGACAGGGATGACAGAAATACCCCCCCTCCCCCAGAGCAAAAACCATGCAGCAAGAGCAGGGCTTAGGGCTTAGGGTGCCTCTGGGGAAGGGAGCACCTGAGGACAGGAAGCCCTTGGGGACAGGGAGCCCTTGGGAATTGGGAGACCTTGGTATTGGACTCCTTGTGTCACCCTAAAAGGGATATTTGGGAGAGCTAAAACATCTAAACACATCTTGAACCATATCAGCTGAACCACAACCTGCCCTGTCCTTCGTGGCCAGCCCTGGATCCCACCGCTGTCCCCGTGCCAGTTCCAGCTCCCAGCTTCACACGAAGGTGCCAGTACTGGGAGAACTCAGCTCCGTTCCAGCACCTCAGACCCGATAAAATCTGCTCTTTGTGCACCAGCCCCCAGCTCCTTCCTGTTTTTGACTGCAAAACTGTCAGTGCTTTGCATTTTCGTTTCTCTTTTTTCATCTGTAGGACCTTTAGGTGAACTCTGCACCAGCGGTACCCAAATATCCTCCGTGAGCAAACCACTTTCGGCACTTTGCAAATCCTTATGGTTGGATTTATAACCTGGGAAATGCTCTGTCCTGCTGGCTGGCACACAGAGGGACATGGGGCTGTGGACCACGAGCAGAGAATCATAGAATCACTGAATTGTTTGGGTAGGAAAAGCCCTCTGAGCCCATCAAATCCAGTCGTTCCCCCCCAGCACTGCCAAGGCCACCACTACCCCATGTCCCCAAGTGCCACATCCACACGGCTTTTAAAGCCCTCCAGGGATGGGGGACTCCATGACTGCTCTGGACAGTCCTTTTCATGGAGAAATTTTCCCTATTATCCAAATTAAACCTCCCCGGTGCAACTTGAGGCCATTTCCTCTTGTCTTGTCACTTGTCCTTTGTTCCAGCTCTGTCTTACATCACTGGGCAGGTGGGAACACCCACACTCATCCCTAATTCCTATGGACTGGGGGAAAAAAGCCCGTGGAAATCCAGCCCCACCTCCAGTAGTGCAGCCTGTGCTCCATGGGAAACAGCAACAAGGCTGGTTTATTATTTTATTTCTCTGCATCATGGTTTCCATGAACAATTCCGACCTCCAGGTCAGAAGTTTCCTGGCAGCGCCGGGGGCTCTGCGGGACCCTTGTCCCCGCGCCCTGGGCAGCTGGAAAGGGCCAGCTCTGCTCCCAGTGCTCATCCCCAGGATTGACGCCTGTGGGTGGTGGAAATCCCCCTGAAATCCCAGCTCCATGGCCTCAGCAGGAAACTATGTCCTTGGGGACAAGGACAGCTGCCACTCGGGGGCTGGGGGGAACATCCATCATTGACAGTGGCAGCATGGAGGGGACAGGCTGTGCATCTGTGTCCTGGGAGGCTGGAGGTCCTGAGCCCCTCCACACCATCCACCCCGCGCACCTCAGCCCCTCCAGGACCTGCTGGGGGACTGCTGGAAGTGACTGGGGAGACCACCAGGGAGGGGGAGCAGGATCCATCAGCCCTGTCTATCCAGGCCACTCTGGAGCAAGGAGGGAGCAGAGCATTGCTGCCTCCACACCGACGTGCTTCCCATGCTGAGCAAAACCATGCAAACCCCACAGGAGCTCTGGATGTGAGGATGGGGAAGCAGAGCCAAGGCATCATCATCATCCCCCCAGGAACTGAGGAAACTGAGCCAGCAAACCACCTCCTACCTGAACTGGGATTTCCCACCCCAAAAATGGAAGGGAAACAGAAGGAATCTGGGTTTTGCAGCATAAAGGCCACAGGAGCATTTTTCTGCTGCTGCTGGGAAGGAGCAGGGAAAGGCGTTTGCTCACAGCACCAGAACTGCGCTGCTGCGTGCCCCTGTTCACGAGGAAGCTACTGCCTGGCAGAACTAGGTCATGGAAAAGGGACAGGAATAAATTAAGGGGAGGCTGGAGGGGAGGGGGTGTGGGCAGAGGGGAGTGGGCCAGGGCAGAACCCCCGTGCTGGCCCTGCAGCCATGGACACCACCGGGCACATCATCTCCCCTAACACACCTCTGGATGCAGGGCAGGTGCTTCACCTGCAGCCCCAGCTCTGCTGTCTATCCTGCTTAGGCACTTTCCCCACCCAGAACTGCCAATGTTTTTCCAGCCCAATAACCCATTTCCCATCTCTGCACATTGCTGGGAGCTGTGGGCACAGTGCTGGCCACAGCAGGACACAGCCAGCACAGCAAAGGATCATGGAAAGGACGTGAAGAGGGGAATGGTTTTAAACTAAAAGAGGAGAGATTTGAATTAGAGATTAGGAGGAAATTATTCCCTGTGAGAGTGGGGAGGCCCTGGCACAGGTTGCCCAGAGAAGCTGTGGCTGCCCCATTCCTGGAAGTGTCCAAGGCCAGGTTGGACAGGGCTTGGAGCAACCTGGGATAGTGGGAGGTGTCCCTGTCCATGGCAGGAGGTGAAACTGATGAGTTTTGAGGTCCCTTCCAACCCAAACCATTCTGGGATTTCATGAATTCATTGAGAAAGAAAGTACTATTAACCTCCTGGCATGGTGCTGGGAGAATCCCCCGAGAGGTGCTGGCTTTGGCTGCCAAGCCCCGGGTGAGCTGAGGCTGAAGCCCCTTCCGCTGGGATAGGAGGGATTTGCAGGAAGGTGGGTTGGCAGTTGCTGCTGCCATGGAATGCTGGGTGGGAAAACAGATGTGGGATGAGAGATCCACACTTGCTTTCACGTGGCTTCACTTTGGAGCCAGCGAATCCAGGACAAGCTTGTGGAGGCTCACACAGTGCCACAGTGGGAGCACCACTGGCATGCCACAGCAGTACAGAGTAGTACAGAGTCCCCGTGTCCCCTCAAGTGCCTGTCAGCAGGATGTTTTTTACTGGAAAGTTGGTTGTTTTGGGTCAGGCCGGGACATGAAAGTGGCCTGGGGGCCGTCCTGGTGCGCAGCCATGGCTTCCTGTCTGCGCGCGACTTCCTGTCGCCGCCACACCGGCCCCGCCAGGAAGGCCACGGGCTCCAGCCCACCATGGAGAGTGGCCGTGCCCTCCGGACACAGGAACCCTCCTCTTCCCGTGCGTAAGGCAAGGGCTCCTCCGTGTCCACTGGGATTGGGCTGTGGGAGGTTCTGGGTTTTGGCCATGTGAGGGTTCTAGCTTTGGCTGTGGGAGGATCCTGTGTTTGAGCCACAGGATGGTTCTGGATTTTGGCTGTAGGAGGGTTCTGGGTTTTGGGAATAGGACAGTTCTGGGTTTCAGCTGTGGGAAGTTCTGGTTTTGGCTATGGGACAGTTTTGGGTTTGCCTGTGGGAAGGTCCTGAGTTTTGGCTGTAGGAGGTTCTGGGTTTCAGCTCTGGGAGGTCCTGGGTTTTGACTATGGGATGATTCTGCATTTTGGCCAAGAAAGGGTTCTGGGTTTCAGACACAGGCATGTTCTGGATTTGGGGTATGGGCATGTTCTGGGCTTGGAGGGTTCCATTTTGCTGTCCCCCAAGTGGTGGTGACACAGCTTACGCTGACTTGTTGACAAAAGCATCATGAAGAGCCACAGGCAGGGTCATGCTTTCATTTATTCACTTCATATAAAAATCTCTTAAGAATGCATCTGAACACAATATATAATACTATAACATACATTGTGTGAAACTTTTGGAAACAATAAAATAACCACCTGGAACAATGCAGTGTTCAACAGACAAACAAACCCATTGATCATGCACAACTGTGCTATTGTCATTAACTAGTTAGTCACAAGTTGGACCAAAAAGCTTGAAACATATTTTACAAACTGAGATTGACACCGCTCACGATGCCGGACAAGCTTTGTCAGAGGAAGTTTCACAGCACAATTATTACATCAGTTCACATTTTTGTCATAGAAATTCACATTGGGTTGTTCAGAAATTGGAACGTGACATTTAAAAGCCAGCCCGTTCTCGGGGGGTTTCTTTGTTCGCTTCCCCGTCTCTCTGTTCACTCCCAACTGCTCTGGGGTCTGGTGCCACCCCTCCCACGGGCGGCTGCCACCCGAATGCCCTTCCTGGGTTGCGTCTGTCTCTCCAGCTATGTTCAGGTTCTTGTACTTTATGCAATACAAAAGGTTACAAGAAAAAAAGGCAACTCTTATTCCGAGTTTTCTACACCGTTAACATCGCCGCCGACAGGCAATGCTAATTCATATAAATTAATAACTTACAAAACATTACAGTATATACATTACGTAATAAATACACTGTTATAAACAGTAATGGAGGTGTTAGAGCTCGAGGCAGTGCAGGAGGAGGATGGTGGGCCTAAACCTAGGAAACGTGGACAAGAGGCGAGAGAAACACAAATATCCGAGCGTGCAAATTCCAAGGAGCTGCCGAGGGGGAACATGTGTCACACACTGCCTTACTCATGTTTGTACTGCACTGTGCCATGGAAACAACCTGTCCTCTGTCCTGCTCACCACAAAACCAAACCCTGTGAGGAAAAAATACTGTTGTTCCAAGCAAGAGAACAGAGACGGTGCATGATGGCATGAAGTGACTTAAAACAGGTCACCAGGGGTATTAAGAAGACGATTAAAGGTGCAGTAATGCAAACCAGAGGGTTTCCCCTTCTGTTTAGTCTGTCAAAGTGATTAACTGCAATAAAGTGACAGGTATTGCCCATGAAAAAAAGGAAGACTGCTTCTTGTAACAGGAAGAATCAAAAAAGTATCCGTCAATTCTGAAACACTTTGTGTTGCTTTTGAATACTAAACTCTGTGTATTTAATTAAGAGACTCTTGAAAAGACATGAAAGTGTTTACAAAGAAGGCACACAGGTCTGCAGACAGGTGGTTGGGTGGACAGGTTTTATATGGAGAGTTATTAATCAGTAGTTTCTATCAGTCTAACTGGTATAAATTCCAAAACTAACAGTATAAAATCTCTCAGTTGTGTGTCATTGACGCCTCAGTCCCGACCCAAGCCAGCTCCAGGACAACATGATGCTCTTGGCTGACAAGGCTCAAACCAAACCGTAAATCACCTGGTAATTTCCTGAGCAATCATTCACTACACGATCTTTAACCCTGACTCCAATCTCAAGTAGCTGGGAGGGTCTTTAAGCCACTGTGGGACAGAGGCCTCAGACCCCGCTGCAGGCTGTCCGTGAGACTGCTTGCATGCTCCTTAAGTGTTAAAATCCACTCACATGGGTCCAGGACATTATGTGTCGACAGGAGATGTGTCTTCTGTCACAATCTCTATGTTTGCTTCCCTCTGGGGCTCCTCCTCCCCTGGTTCGGCCACGCAGAGTGTCTGTGTATTGCTGAAGTAGCCGATGCTCTCGCCGTCCTTCTCTGGCCCATCCGAGTCCTCCTCCTCCAGTGTCAGTTCAAACTGGAACTTCTCCATGAGGCCCTGGCAGTCCTGACCCCGCTCCTCCAGGGGAGGGGATGGGCTCTGAGGTATCATGCTCTGGTACCAGTTCCTGTTGTCCTCCAGCGTGTCCAGGATGTCCTGGGCATCGGGTTGCACCAGATCAGCCCATGTCTCCCAGAGCGGATGGACGATGTAGTCAATGAATCCCACCTGGGAACACAGGAACACTCACACTTAGGGGAAGGGAATGACTAGGAGAAGGTAGGTGTCTAAAAAGTTCAATTTATGGTAATACCTGATTTTTACAAGCAAAATACCCACCCCAGAGCAAGTCTCCAAACCAGCACAGCATAATCACGGACAAAATCATCTGATACCCAGAACTCCACCTACAACCTTGGGTTAGGTTGCTGTCTAAAATCAAACCTTAGATTGAAGTTTAACTAAAAGCAGGAGCCAACAGGAAATTCAAGAGATAGAACTGTCAATTCCATCCCTGGCAGTACGTGGGGTTTTAAGTATCCCTGCTCCTCTCAGAATTCCCGGGTGACAAGGCTGGTGCATTTATGGCCACTGTGCCCTTACCTCAGGGTACACACTTGGCTGAGAGCTGGGAATACACCAGTGCTCCCAAGGCAAGCAGCCATCCTAAGACCGAATGTCCCTGCCTTATGGACTATAGTTCAAGCTTTAGGTGTATTTTACTACAGTGTGTACTTTGTGCCTATTCTGAACTGTTTAATGCTCCTGCAGCTTCAAACATTTCAGTTTTTCTCCTCCACCCTGCCAAAGCAGCTACTGTGTTTCTCTGAGGAGCTGGCCCAGCTAGAGACTCTCTTTCCGTTCATTTTGTTTTGGAAAGAACCCAGAAAGCAGGTCAGCTCATCCCAAGAATCCTCCTCCTGCATGAAGAGGGCAGGCCACTGCTGTCCGACCCCCCTGGAGTGACGTGTCGGTGATGGAAAGAGTGAGGGCTGTGGCTGAGTCCGTCAGTCCTTCCGCCGGCGTAAGCTCTGAGCTAAATCATCCTTCAATTGTCTGACTAAGAGAGGACGTACGTCCAGGATGGAGAAAACTGAATGGCCATAAAGAGGATTGAAATTCTTCCCTCTTGGCAGAATGTGTCACTTCTCCTCGCTCTGCTGGACAAGGTTTCTGTGCAGCAGGAAAATGGCTCTCCGAGGAGCCAGCCCCAACATGCAGATGTTTGCTTTGGAAATCACACATGGCTCCTTCAGACACAACAGGATGTCAATAGAACCATTAACATTCAATTGTAACATACAGTTGAGGCAGCTCAAACAAAAAGGTGATGAAAATTTCCTGCAGCACATGTTCCGGAGCACTTTTAAAGGGGAAAAAAAAAAGGATTCTCTATGGTTAGCTCATGGCTTTGCTGCCACCCAAAATGCTCAAGGGCTCTACAGCAGCAATGAGTAAAGATTGGCACTCATTAATAGGGTCATTGTTTCTTTATAAACATCCCAGATCATGGAAAAACTGGAATAACATGGAATAACCACACGGCTCAGCATTGATCCTAAAATATTTTGATGTAAAGAGGTGACATCTCAAGCTTTGCAATACTCGCATACTCTTTTCCAGTCAACTCCTTCTTTCCCTCCAGCACAGACATGCCACCTCCCTTTCTCCTTTGGGATTTCCATGAGGGCCATTTTGTGCAATTCCTGTCCCTTTTGCATAGCAAAAATGCCATTTTGAAGCCTCTGTGAAGTGCATATGTGAAACAAATAATGAATTGGAGCTCACATGCGGAGCACATGGGCATTTTCTGGCTGAGCCTGGCTGAAGGATTCATTTCTTGTTAGGTTAACAAATAAGACAGATTTTTCCAACAAAATCACCATGCGGCTGAGTGAATAATTTTGAAACCACTTGGCTTAGCCTGAGAGGACATTTGGAAATAATTATCATCAATTTTGTTACTTATTCAAGCTGAAAAACCTCAATGATGACTTGCTCTAGTCATTCAAAAACAACAACCAGGACACCATTATATAAAAGTTGGAATATGTTTAGGCAAACATAAATTACTGGTTTCATTACAGACTATCTGGGTGAAATTTTATGGCCTGTACTACAAAGGTCAGAACAAAATCTGAGCTTGAAACCATTTAATTTATGAATCAGAACAAGGGATGAGCCAGTTCATCTCAAAAAATGTGGCAAATCCAGCTCCTTTTAAGGTTTGTATTGACATAAATGACTATTTCTGTGCCTTCACCCTGCACACAGCAGTTCCAGCAGTCCTCTAACTTCACCAGATGGATCATGCACTACAAAACTGTCCTGAATATTGTCCAGTGTGCTGAAGTGGATCTCAGCCGGGAGAAGCTCCTAACCCTGCAGTTCAGTGGGGCTGGCACTGCTATAAATGTCTAACCCAGGGTACAATGTCAGTATGTTTAGGAGGTGCTAATTAACAGAGGCTGTGAAAGCAGGAAAGACCCAGTAGGAGAATGTGGAGAGTAGAATTGCACTTTTCAAGACTGGGGAACAAAAGGAAACCAACTCCTCCTGGAAACTGGGACACGAACAGGGCAAGATGAACACGCATTTGGAAATGAGGAGATGCCGAGGGGCACAGAGAGGAGCCTGAGCAGCCTCATCAGTCTGTGTGAGCTCCAGGCACAGCTGGATGTCAGGGTCGATCAGAACCAACCCTCTGAACAGTTGGCTCATTGCCTAATTGTGCTGGAGAGAGCAGATGAATTTTGTCTCTGCTTTAAAACTACAAGCTCAGGCAGTAAGAACTGCAGCTTAGGGCCAATCACCTGTGATTTCTCCACCGAAGCGGTGTGTTTGTCACACATCGGGCTGATTTCCATTCCTCTTTCTCTCTCCTTGTCTCCCTGCTGGAAGAACTCCTCCATGATCCTGTCTGTCCACTGCCGGTACAGCTCCAGAGACTTTGTGGGATTACTCAGGTCCGCACAATGTACCATATTTCGGAGAACCTGCAATTACATTAATCAGAAAACGCATAAAATCAAATGGAAAAAGGAGATGGTTTCAAGCTGTATCTGCTCACTTATTGCAGAACATTTGACCACAAGACTCCTTGATTATGAAACAGCCCATAAAAATATTAACATTGTTCCATCATACCACGTTAAAGACGTGGACCTGTTAGAGCAGGTCCAGAGGAGGCCACAGAGGTGCTCTGAGGGCTGGAGCCCCTCTGCTCTGGAGACAGGCTGGGAGAGCTGGGGGTGTTCACCTGGAGAAGAGAAGGCTCCAGGACACCTTAGAGCCCCTTCCAGTGCCCAAAGGGGCTCCAAGAGAGCTGGAGAGGGACTTGGGGCAAAGGCCTGGAGGGACAGGACAAGGGGGAATGGCTTCCCACTGTCAGAGGGCAGTGTTAGATGGAACAGTGGGAAGGAATTCTTCCCTGTGAGGGTGGTGAGGCCCTGGCACAGGTTGCCCAGAGAAGCTGTGGCTGCCTCATCCCTGGAAGTGCCTAAGGCCAGGTTGGACAGGGCTTGGAGCAACCTGGTCTAGTGGAAGGTGTCCCTGCCCATGGCAGGGGTTGGACTAAATGAGCTTTAAAGTCACACCCAACCCAAACCAGACTGTGATTCTCTGATTGTATATATTCACAGATGAGCCCAGCTGCCACAGTCCCTTCAGAGACAACACATGCTCTCTGGTGTTCAGACAACTCAAGACTTACAGGGGGTGCAGTTGTAACAATGTTAATGACATCACACAGGTTTGTTTTTGAATGCAGGTGCTTCCCACCATTCAAAATTCATTTCCATGCTCTCATGGAAGTAGGTTAAATGCTCCTACTATTAAGTGAGTAATATCCCTTCCAGACACACACAAGATGTGCCTGACTAACTGGCCAGAAGGACTGAGACAGCAGCAAAGTGACCTGTCTTAACATCATCAATCTTAAATAAAAACTGAAGGAGTTTTCCCATGAGCCTGTTCTTAAGAAGTTGGTCATCAAAGTGCAGAGCAGATCGGAATGTATCTTGTCCTGCTCACTATGTAACCCTGTTCCAGCACTGCTTTGTCATTTCTGTAAATCAAGAATTTATATAGGAGACAGACTGCACATCACTAATTTCAGCTCACTGGGAGTTGCTTCTAGGTATGGAGCCATAAATTAAAATTCTTGCAATGCTATAGCAGAAGAAACAAATGGGAGAAAGCAGCACAGAAATTTGAGGACCCTCATAAACTCAGCCTTATGGACTAACCTCAGAAGGATGTGCATGTTTGAACTTATATACCCTTAGTGTTACAAAACCCATACTCCCCTTCACCTAAAATATATGGGACTACCGTGCACCCATTCTTATTACAGAAGAAAATGACTGCTGAAAATTTAGGTCAGTAGCTTCTATATATGTTCAATTTAACAGCCACAATAAAAACAGGAATGTGGTTTCTTCATCCTGAACAAAATACACAAAATCCAGGAAATTTGGCTGCCATACCTGTATTCTGTCTGTGTAGTTGTCCAGAAGGAGAACTCCTGAACTGGTCACCTTCTTAGTTTCCACCATAGTCTTCAGATCAGCTAACAGACTCATATGCTTGGACATATCAGTGGCCAACACCTTGACAGAGGTGGAAAAAACAGGATGTCAGCAGGGGCAGCCACACAAGTAAGCCAGTTTTTGGGTTAGGAAGAGAAGCAGAGTGTGCACAGCTCATACCATGTCAATCACCATCTTCCTGAGCGTCTGACGCTGCTTCTTGGTCAGGTTCTGGAAGATGTCACAGTGCTCCTCCTGAAGCAGTTTGAAACCCACAGCAAGGTGGTGGTTCTCCAGGACGGACTCGTCATTGTACATCAGGGCCAGCTCGGAATCTAGCAAAGGAACACAGATATGTGACTCCAGCATGTGAAATGGGTGACTTCAAACAGCAAACACTTGTCCTAGGCACTGCAATGTTTCATCTGTGTGCAATAAATCAGGAAGGGTTTCCTTGCCCAGGGAGGTTGTGGATGTCCCACTCCTGGAAGTGTTCAAGGCCAGGTTGCACGGGGGTTGGAGCAACTTGGGGTAGTGGGAGGTGTCCCTGCCCATGGCAGGCAGTGAAAGGAAATAATTCCAGGATTCTGTGATTGTTTCTTGCTCCATGAGTGACAAGAGCCTGTGGTTTGATAATTCCAGAATGTATGTTTATAATACAAACAGCCTTTGCTCAGTCTTAGTGAACAAAATAATACTCAGTTGACTTAGTTACGGCTTCAGAGTCACTGACAACAGAATCCTGCGAACACTCTTTCCAAAACAGAACAATACCCATATTTTGGAATCAAGATACATGCTCAGCCTGTTGCAGAACACAATATGAGCCACAATATTTAGCTTTATGGTTGTCAATAGCAATAGCATTATTTCTCTTATAGTAATGGTAAAATTTGCACTCGGGACTGGAAGAATTATTACATGTTAGCGAGTAGTAATATTCACAAGGCTACTTTACAAATTGTACTACAATAGCTCCCTTTGTTAGAAATTTCATTTTAATTATTGCTTTATTTCCAAATGTTTCCCTCATTTACTGCACAATATTTTGAGAAGGCAATTCAGTCTGCAAGTCATCATTTATGTAATAGAAAAAGCATTTCCACAAGTTTCCAAATTTGTGGATGAAGTTATGATTGTATTCCAAACAAAACTCACTTGTATTAATAAGAAATTGATTGGAGACCCCAGGGTGATCCACATCATGAATTGCAGCTGCAAAAATTGCAGCGAGGATTTCCAAATCTGTGAAGACAGCCTATAAAGGAAAGAAGGAATTTGTCAGAGAGGTCTTTAAGTTTTATCCCTCAACAGTTTGGGAGGCAGATTTAGAGAAACAAATTGTGCTTTTTAAAATTAGTTTTCTGAGGACAAGCCACTGACTCATAAGACAGGTCTGCAAGCAGCTTGTGCTCCTGAAGATGAAACAGCAATTTCAGGAAGGGATGCTGCTGAGCTTTCTTAATCACAGAACCATAGCATATACTGAGTTGGAAGGGACCCACAAGGATCATCCAGTCCAACCCTCAGCCCCGCACAGACCCATTCCCAAGAGTCACACCGTGTGCCCCAGAGGATCATCCAAACACTCCTTGAGCTCTGGCAGCCTTGGTGCTGTGACCACTGCCCTGGGGAGCCTGTTCAGTGCCCAACCACCCTCTGGGGGAAGAACCTTTTTCTAAGATGCAACCTAAACCTGCCCTGACACAACTTCAGGCCATTCCTGTCACTGGTCCCCACAGAGCAGAGATCAGTGTCTGAAGGAGTCCTTGGCAGCAAACGGAGCCCTCGGAAGAGCAGGAAGTGCCCCTCCCACCTTCAAACACAACCCTGCCCAGCACAACTCAGCTGAAACAAGGTAACTCACATCCAGGGCAGGGGTAGAGAGCAGAACATGGGTGGACTGGGCAACATCAGCAGCGTGGAGGCTGTTGTGGTAGGCCACGTCCGAGTGGTAGTGATCTTCCAGTGTCATCATGTACGTCACGAACGTGTCTGAGGAGATCTTGAATGTTTTCAGGAGATCTCGCTCCTATGTAATAAAAGATACAAACATACAGGCATGTATCATGTAAGAAAGTCATGCTGGAGAAGACAACAAATCTGAAAGCAATAAGAAATTAAAGTAGTGCCATAAAAGAATAGCAAATTTGGGCAGGAAGTGACACACCTGGAATATGGCGTACATGATGCAGGTGAGGGGCCTGTTGTGGGAATATCTGGCCACGTTAAATATGTTCAGACCCCATTTATTCAGATCTTCCAGTTCCTTTTGAGAGGACAAAAAGAGAATAATTACATTATTTTTCCAGACAATTCTGCATTTCTCACTTGCACCACGTCTTCTGGTGTGAAGAAGTTCTATCTTTGAACTTTCCCAAAAGTTCCAAAATATGCAAATTTAATAATTATTGTAATTATGTAAGTGCATGAATATGTGTACTTAAGTACAGGAACACAGAGTAACTGTGAAGGGCTGATTTTGTGTTTGATAATTGTTCTCCTCAGCCTTCATCACTTTTCTTCTTATTATTTTAGGGATAATTATAAGTATTTATAAACATAGAATATGCTGTTAGGGCCTGCTACCATTAATTACAACATTTTTAATGGCCACATCACTTCAGGATTACTGATTACAGTTTTACAAGGGGGGAAATCATTCATCCAGTCCTTTCCCAGCTTCCAGCTTCCCCCAGAATGGCAAGAATCTGTCATACCTTGGCCAGATGATCTTCCTTTTCAGTTTTCACGCCAAACCGTGAAATGCTGGTGTTATTTAAGCTTGAACTATGCATTAATTTTTTCACTCCGCTGATCTGTGTCATGAGCTGCTGTTTTTTCTTCTTCTCTCTGTCTTTCTGGGTGGGAGAAGGAATCTCCACATCATTCTGCTTGTCTGTAACAAATCAAGGTGAAATGAGCCAACACCGTTTGCAGCACAAGCACTGGTCACACCCCCAAAATCAACCCTTGGCTTTGCTCACTAAGTGGCTCCACACGCCAGTTCAAACCCAGGTGTTCCTGCCTGGGGTCTTGTATTTTGGGACCCAAAAGCCAAAGCAAAACAGTGACACAACCTCTGGTTCCTCTCTGAAAGACTGAACACCTGCCACTGAGCCCTGCTGGGACACTTGGTGTGATTTTTGGAGTGTCCTGTGCTGGGCCAGGAGTTGGGTGCGATGATCCTGATGGGTCCCTTCTATCTCGGCATATTCTACGATTGTTTAAGACCAGGCTGCTTTCCTTGTAGCCATTTTCACCGTGCATGGCCTGGGGACACAGCAGATGTCCAGGAATGTGTCTCTATGAGTGGATGTGGCACTTGGGCACATGGGGCAGTGGTAGCCTTGGCAGTGCTGAGGATGGTTGGACTTACTAGTCTAAGAAGGCTTTCCAACCTAAATGCTTCTGTGATTCTCCGTGCCTGAAGGGCATCAGGTTCTGTTCATGGCTAAATCCCAATTAATTTTTATTACCTATTTTAAGGGAAATATACATATCCCAACAACACATTTTTCCTCATTAAAGCTTAAAAAGTTTGTATTTTCCCATTCCCTATGTTGGTAATTATTAGTGTCAACATCCCCTGCTCTTAGAGCACCAACCCAGTAACAAATTTGTGACACTGATTTATTAAAGGTTTGTCCTTTACAAATATGTAGAGAATAACATACAAAGCACAGGCCACATTCTTCTTGCCATTCTCAGAGATAATAACAATATTAGTCCACACGAAATAGGTACAAACTTGGCTGTGGAGATGTGTTTAATAAATAAATAAATCAATAAATATCTCCACATATGTTATTTACTGCCCTTACAGCTGATTTATTTGCTGAATTAAAGTGGAGATACACTTGCTCATTACTTCCATACAAATAATTTTTCATGGACTCGTAGAAAAGGCTATAATAATCTCTTTGCACCTTTGCATCCCTGAGGACCTTCAGAGGGACAAGGCCTGTAGACATTAGTTACTTTTGCCTTGGCTTAATTAAAATCCTCTGAAATCAGAACTACCAGTGTATCTGCAGCACTGCAATTAAGAAAGAAGCCATTATTCACAGTAACAGCCTGGCTGACATCAGTGGGTGTTTCCCTTGCATGTTTTTGCTGAACCACTGAAGGACTTTCCTCTACATAATCTCCTTAGCAATGACTAACATTAAGGCAGTGTAAAATGGACATTCTTGGACAGAAATATCTGATTTGTTAAATCAAGTGTCCCCGGTGGTGGCAGCAACACCCCTCAGCCCTTAGGTAGAACTTGTCCCAAAAGGGCACCACGATCTTCCCTGTTTATGTGATGGGGCCAATAATAAAACCACTGTTTGTCATCTTTGACCTTCACATGGATCTAAAGCTGTGCCCAGTGACTGCAGGACTGGACCTTCTGCAGAGGACATCACTTCTTGGTTCCTTCTCAGCTCATTTAATCATGGAATCACAGAATGGTTTGAGTTGGGAGGGACCTTGAAGGTCACCCAGATCCATCCCCTGCCATGACAGGCAGGGACACCTTCCACTAGACCAGGTTGCTCCAAGCCCTGTCCAACCTGGCCTTGGACACTTCCAAGGATGGGGCAGCCACAGCTTCTCTGGGAAACCTGTGCCAGGGCCTCACCACCTTCATAGGGAAGAATTTCTTCCCAATATCCCATCTAACCCTGCCCTCTGACAGTGGGAAGCCATTCTCCCTTGTCCTGTCACTGCGGGCTCTAATAAAATTAAGAGATTGAATGAGATCACATGATCTGGTTTTAATATCTGTAAATTATCCCAATCTAACAAATGCTGCTTAGAGATAAATGAATGTCCTACCCACATATTTCTTTTTTTGTTTGTTTGTTCAACCTCCTCAGCTGTAGGCTCCTGTTATTTTGTGTGTTCATTTAATTTTAAACCAAATTTTAGGGGGGAAAAAGTAATTCATAAAAAATGTAACAGCATGACTTCCCAAAATAGCTTGATGATCCTTTTAAAAGCTTTACTCTTTTTTTTTTTTTTTTTAATGTGAGCAATCAGGCTGCAATCTGGCCCAGTCTGGAGAGCCTGCACCACTCAGCACCACCACGGCCCTCACACTGCCACAAAACACAGGCTGAGTGGCTGAGTGGCCTCACACTGCCACAGAACACAGGGACGTCACTGTCACAGAGGACGGGAGGAGCAGCAGAACAGGAATGAACAGACCATTGTCCAGACCTGCAAAGGGAAATGCAGTTGCCTGACCCAGTTTGAGTAAGGGAATAGAAAGAATTGAAAGACATGGACCTGTTAGAGCAGGTCCAGAGGAGGCCACGGTGCTGCTCCCAGGGCTGGAGTCCCTCTGCTCTGGAGACAGGCTGGGAGAGCTGAGGGTTCACCTGGAGAAGAGAAGGCTCCAGGGAGACCTTAGAGCCCTTCCAGTGCCTAAAGGGGCTCCAAGAGAGCTGGAGAGGGATTTGGGACAAGGGCCTGGAGGGACAGGACAAGGGGGAATGGCTTCCCACTGCCAGAGGACAGGGATAGATGGGATATTCTTCCTATGAGGGTGGTGAGGCCCTGGCACAGGTTGCCCAGAGAAGCTGTGGCTGCCCCATTCCTGGAAGTGTCCAAGGCCAGGTTGGACAGGGCTTGGAGCAACCTGGTCTAGTGGAAGGTGTCCCTGCCTATGGCAGAGGGTGGAACTGAATGGTCTTTGAAGTCACCCCCAAACCAAACCAGTCTGGAATTCCAGGATTCCATGAATAACACAACCCCATTAGCACCAGCAGCAGCTCCAGCTAATCAGCCCCTGCTGAATTACAGACTCCACTGACTTTAGTGTATGTGTGGTTTATTTTTGGTGGCCACATAAGCAATTCCAGCTGAGGCCCATCCTGCTCCACAGACTTGCGCCTAATGGGAAGAGCTGATGACCAACCAGCTCCCTGAACATGCCACTGTGGCTGTGCTGTGTATCCCAGGCTCTCCAAGCAGTGGCTGCTGGCTGGCAGCTGGACAGCCTTGCTCCTAATTACTTGTTTTAATTCATATTCTGGATGTCACGGTAAAGCTGAAGACTAAGACAGGGTCATTGGATCCCACAAAGCAGCTCCAGACTTCCATGGATTATTAATGATGTGATGTGTCCTAAATGCAGACAGCAGTTGCAGTTGCAACTGGCCACTGGAATCACTTTAAAATCCCTTAATGGAAATAATTGTGTGTCATGCGGTGAATGCATTCAGGATCATCTTAACCCCAGGGCACAATTCTCCATGAGCTCTAATATCCCATATCTCTCATTGTTTGGAGCTGCTGGACTCAGAGATATGTATGAGGGTACTTTGCTACATATCATTTTATATGCAAATGATCACAAATTCTAAAGCTGCTTCCACAGAATATTCTATTTCTCGTAATAAATATATTTGTTGACACAGAGGATTCATTCATGTCAGTAGTGCTGTGGGCTCCAGCAAAACTAATGAAATGCAAAATATTCTCTTTAGTCTTTATTCTGACTTTTGGTGCAAAATGAGCAAATTCACACAAAGTAATATATAAAATGTCTGGGCTGAGTCTGATCTGAACCCTGTCTCTGAAGGGGAAGATGCAGCTGAATGAGGCAGTAGTTGCAAGTTGAGCTCGTGTGACTTTGTCCTTTACATAAGGTCAACACAAAAATCAAGTATTGCATAAAGCACCTACCAACTGCCTCATTCAATCTGCACAGCAAAATCCATTGGTTTAGAGAAGGAATTCCTCTGTGAATAGACTTACTCAAACACCATCATTTTCCTCCCCATATCTATTTGAAAGTGAAAACCCCAGCATATTTCAGTAATGCTCTGCCCCAAAGGAAAGCTGGGCACAAGCAGTGATTAGGCTGCCATTAATCTCTCTCTGAGTCACCCGAAAGCTTGGGATGTGATTCCTTACCCAGGAAAGTGTTGGAAATGTACTCAGACACCTGGTTGCCGGAGCGGCTCATCTCGGAGAGGTGTGTCAGCTCCCGGTTCAGCATCCTCTTGAACTGGGAGGGGAAGAGCACAGACAAAGATGGCATTTTTCTGAATCCTTTCCCAAATCAACCCAATGTTAGCACAGGCGAGTCCACAAACAAGATGTTAGAAGCAAAATTCTGGGAATATTTGGAATGGAGTCAGAGCCATGGTTTGGTTTCATTTAGATACTGTTCAGCATCACCATGACTGGATATTTCTTTTCAATTCACTAAACTACACCATTAATTTCCTCCAAAGATGCACATTAGTTGTTACTGTCACAAATGAGGAAATAACGTTTCAGGTAATTGCTCTGAAAGCTCAAATTCTTGTTGGGGTTAGAATTCTCCATCCTATAACCTTCTCCTGTTCTGGATTTTGTAAGTTTTCTCCATTTTGTATTATGCAAGGAAAAGACAACTGCATATCCAGAGGAGAAATATGCCATAAATCTGAAGATCTGCTCAGCTCGTTAGAGTAAAATGTAGGATTCAGACATTATTCCCCCACATATACATGCTATAATCCTCCTGATTTTATAATCAAACATTTTCATCGCTGCATCATTTTATCCTGCAACACTGAATTCCCAAAGGGATAAAAAAATTCCATACATGTACTCTGCATGCACACTACACACATGTCGAGCTCTTGCCAAAATACACATAAATAACCATTTAAAAAGCATTTTTTTCCTGATAGAGGTTTTATCCAAGTAACACAGCACAAAACGAACTAGCCATTAATAGTCCTTCAGGAATTAAACCCACCTTAATATAACCCCAAGATACAGATAACAAATAGTTTGCTTCAGGCATTTTGGAAAACTCCTTGCTACCGTCCACAAATCCTCCTGGAGAAATCACTGGTCAGACAGGAGAGCTCCTTGGGAACACAGACAACCCCTTCCCCAGTCCAGGAAAAAAATCAGCGTTCAGCAAAGCCAGCGATCCCCCAAAGCCCAGCAGCTGCTAATCCCAGACAAAGCCAAGCCTGGCATCGCATCCTTGCCGAGCCTGCCCGTGGGTGGATGTGCTCGCAGGAGAGAGGAATGAAATCAGGGATTGCACAAAGGAGCGAGGACAGATCCGAGTGGATTCAGCCGGATGGCTGGAAGCACTGGGGAATTGGGAATCATCCCGGTTGCTCAGTTGGCTGAAGGGGGTCCCCACTCCGCATTAGGCTCGCTCAGCTGAACATCACGCCAGAAAAATGATGCTGCTTTCGGAGGGGCTGCCAGCTTCAGTAACAGCCATCTTTTTAAGGGAGATTAAAATGGAGGAAGCTCGGGGAATATTTAAATAAGGCAGAAGTAGGCAGCAATCTCTTCTCCATTCCTGCTTTGTTTAATCCTCATCCTTACAGAGACTGATTTTCAAAGCAGGTAGTCCTATATGGATTTTTAAAAGCATCATTTTCACATTTTCAGTGGGATCATTTTTTTTCTCCTACAAGGTAAAGGGCAAAATGTAGCAACATAGCAAAATGTACCCTTACAAACTGGAAATATCTTCCAGGTAAGAGGTATAAACTAATAATAAGCTTAAATCTGTAACAAATGCAATTCATAAATTCTTTCTCACAAGAATATATTCTTGTAAGTGTCCCTGCCCATGGCAGGGGGGTGGAATGAGATGAGCTTTAAAGTCTCCTCCAACCCTAACCATTCTGTGATTCACAATCTAAACTTCAAGATTTAATGATTTCTACAATTTTCGTTTCAAACTGAAAAGCAATCCCTTTATTAGGAAGCTGAAGCTGTCCTTTTAGCATGGAATCAAAAGAAAAGCCCATTGTGCTGTGCGTGTGACAGCCCCCAGCATGGAATCACTGGGATGTGCAGCTCTCCTGCTGCTCCAGGACGTCCTTGGTGATTGCTGCCTGGAACACCCTGCACAACAGTGCCCAGGATTCCCAAAATAAAAGGGCCATCTTTGCTCTGAGATGTTTTTCTGTCTCTAGCCACCTTCACTGCTACCAGCCTGGCTTGGCAGGATGGCACGAGGCTTCCTCATGTGCTGTGGGACATGTGGGGCATGGGGGCAGCCTATGCCCCTGGTCCCTGCTCCCTGTTTGCCCAGGCCAGAGAAGGCATGGCTCCAGAACATTCAGATGGGATTCCAGCTCAGCCTTCAGCTACAAGAAGCACATGGAGCAAAGGAAGCTGTGACCCACCTTCTTCTCTCCTTAAATTCATTATTATCAGAGGTGGGAAGCTGATGGTACCTCCCTTTTACCCTGTGGCTGTCTGCAGAACAAAGATGGGGTGCTACCTGCTGGGGACACTGCCATCATCATCTCTGCTCTCTCCTCTCAGGAAATTTTCACTATTTTCCCATTAGGAAAAAATTCTTCCCTGTGAGAGTGGGGAGGCCCTAGCACAAGTTGTCCAGAAGAGCTGTGGCTGCCCCATCCCTGGGAGTCTCCAAGGCCAGGTTGGACAGGACCTGGAGCAACCTGGGCTAGTGGAAGGTGTCCCTGCCCACAGCAAGGGGGTTGAAACTGGATAATCTTCAAGGTCTCCTTCCAACCCAAACCATTCTATGATTCCATGATTCTCTTGCAGCATTCTCTGCCTTGCCCTGCCAGTGTCGTAGAATCATGGAATGATTTGGATTGGGAAGGATCTTAAAGCTCATCTCATTCCACCCCCTGCCATGGACAGGGACATCTTCCACTACACCAAGTTGCTCCATGCCCTATCCAACCTGTCCTTGAACTCTCCCAGGGAAGGGGTAGCCACAGCTTCTCTGGGTAACCTGTGCCAGGGCCTCCCCACCCTCACAGCCCAGAATTCCCTCCCAATCTCTAATCCAAACCTACTCTCAATGTCACACAGTGAGGCCTCACTTTCCAGGTTACTCAAACTGCTTAAATATTGTCTTGTGATACAAGAAGGAAAAGGATGTCAAGGTGGATATCTCATGGGATATGGGCAGGAGGAGGATGTGAAGGATGCTGGCTGCTCAGGAGGACATTCCAGAGCACTGGGCCATGGGCTTTTGCTCACAGGGTCTCCTCTACACTCCATGCCAACCAAGAGGGACAAAAGCGTTTTTGAAACTCCCAAGAGGAGCCTTAGTGCTGGAGGATGAGTGGCAGCAAGGATGAAAACCAAGGCAGAGAAAGGCCGTGGGAGGGGAGGAGGGCTCTGACCCCATCACTCCTCACAGTGACGTATTTTCACTGGTCACAAGCACCAGCCAGTGACACGTGAGCACTCCCACAGCCTGACAGCCAAGCACGTGCTGAAACACTCTCTGGATCGAGGCCTTTATCTTTACAAGGAAAACACCATCATCAGATGATCACACAAATGACTTTTAAGCACCGCTGAATCAGTTGGGTTTTCTATACAATCACCCCTTTCAGTTAAATGATCCCAAGTGATGGACAAACATCTGATAAAAATGCCTTTACCTCACAACTGGCTCCATAAAGCACAAAGGGCAGCTGCTCCCTTTTCACAGCAGCACAGAGCAATTAAATGGTCTGCACAAGGTCACCCAAGCCATCTGCAGCAGAGATGAGGACAGATAAACGACCTCAGGATCCCCATATCCGATCTGTAACAGGAAATCTGTCCCCCACAGCTCCTCCAACAGCCTTAATCTCCTTCACTTTTCCAGACTTTTAATCAGCAACCTTTTATAAACACAAGCAGCAGAATCAAAGCACTGCTAGAAGAACTATCAGGGCCAAACCCAGCTGAGACACCCACGGAGCTGTGGGAATTCTCACAGGATTTGCAAAGTTTATTATGATTTGCCATCTGAACGATGCTGGCACCTAAGCAAGATTTACTTAATAACGTGATGCCCTTTCAAAAACATACGGTCCAGCATGGACCAAGGCATGCTGGCTGTCTTCACTGCTCATGGGGTATATTTGGGATTTTTCCTGAGCTACCCTTGATGTCAGGATGCCCTGGTAAGTGCTCTGCCACTTGCCTGCAGGGAGCAAGCAGTTTAATGCCTCTGCAGGGATCAATGGCTGATGTCACGAGCAAACCTCTGTAATGATCAGGTCCTTAAATCGATGCGACAGTAAAGGGTAAAACAAACAGATTGTGGGTAGTGATGAGAAAATGCCAACTGCTCCATGCCAAGCAAACACAAGGACGGGGCTTCAGAGAGCTCGTGCTCTCCCCTCGTAATTATGGTAATGTCCATCAGCAATATGGGCAATTACGGTAATGCCCATCAGGAGCATGTGGACCTGTGCTGCAATTTTCATTATTAATAATCATCTCAGTGCCTTTTCCAAAGGAATTTAGCACTGATAGCCTTGCTGCACAGATGGGAACTGAGGCACGTGCATACACAAGGGTGGACACAGGAGGGAATGACTTTTAAGGGTGCTTCCCTTAAAAAGAATTAAAATCAGGAAAAGGGCTCAGTGCTCCCTTCCCTCTATCCGAAACTCCAACCACAGGACCATGCAAGTAACACAATCAGCTGGTGAGAAGAGTGCAGATAATGGAAATAAGATGAAGCCCAACTGCAATTTTCCATATCCAAAGACACATGGTGGTACAGCCGACCTTCCCAGCGAGTCACCACACTCTGGAACCATCTGGAGGGTTGTGTGAGAAACAGCCACAGCATTGCATGGAGCTTTCCTGTTTTGCATGCTCTGAAGTAACTGCAGAAGTCATCTGCACCAAATTAAGTCTACAAGAATTGAATCATTCTTTGATTACCAGCAGTGACCCTATCCCAGGCATCCTCTGGTTGAGGGAATCCGCAGTTTCTTTCCAGCTTTCTAGTCATGCGTGCGGGCGGTAATTTCCTTGATTACCATCGGGAAAGTTCACTCACAGTTCCCCTCTTGCCTGCCCACACCAAACCCTCACTGCTTAGGATTTTTCTCCACCAGAAGTTGCAATATTTGTATTTACTCCTTCACTGGAGTGAGGGGCAGAAGAAGAAACTTTGGTCTAATTTAAGATAGAATTTGCCAGATGTAGGAGCCCAACTGCACTGGGAGGGCTCTGGCTCTGGGCTCACTGTGTGTGATACAGGGTGACCTTACTGTGGCCTTCCAGTGCCTAAAGGGGCTCCAAAGAGAGATGGAGAGGGACTCTGGACAAGGGCCTGGAGAGACAGGACAAGGAAGAATGGCTTCCCACTGCCAGAGGGCAGGGTTAGATGGGATATTGGGAAGGAATTGTTGACTGTGAGGGTGGGGAGGCCCTGGCACAGGTTGCCCAGAGAAGCTGTGGCTACCCCATCCCTGGAAGTGTCCACGGCCAGGTTGGACAGGGCTTGGAGCAACCTGGGATAGTGGATGATGTCCCTGGCCGTGGCAAGGGGTGGAACAGGATGGGCTTTAAGGTGCCTTCCAACCCAAACTATTCCATGATTCTATGGCATGACTCAGATGGGAACGGGAAACGTCCCCGGTGCTTCAGTATGGAAATTCCCACTCTTCTGGCTCTTTATGGAAGGAGCAACTCTATTTCTCTCTTAGGGAAAGCCATGAAGAAGGACAGACAGTTCTTGGCCTTTTCAGTCCTGCACTGGCTCCAGTGATAAATCGTGCTGTTATTCCTGTTCCTATTCCCCTTTGGAGTACAGCAACAGAGGTGTTCCTGGTGCATCACAGGCAGAATAAAGACAGGAGGATGTATCTGCTGCTGATGTAAATCCTTTGAAGTCAATTTATACCAGCTGGGGTTCCCTGAGGCCAAGAGTCCTTATGCAAAGAGGCTGCTTAAAAAAGTTTTAGTCATTTGCAGGAGCTGAGGGCAATTCCAAGATAAAAGAGCTGCTCAGATGCTGTGGGGCTCCGTCCTGGAGTACCTATGGAGAGAGGGGTCCCACCCCATACTTTGATGGAGGAATCTCGGTGCAGATCTCCAGTGTGTTAAAGTGTTTATAAACTCCCTTCCCGGTGACCCACCCTTCTGACGCAAACGTTACATCCCTCGCTCCTCCACCGCTCCTAGAAATCCCCAGAACAAAAGGATTTGTGGTACAAGGGTTACTTTCGCCTTTGATTCTGCACAGAAGCAGCTGGGCTGAATCCTCCTCACTTAATTACTCAGGTAAATTACTGCAGGTCCAGAGGCGCAATTAAACTTTGGTGCAACTCCATTTAACAGCTCTACTCCTGGGAATAGTTGGATGCCCAGTTCTGGGAGCTGGGAGGAGCTGACGCTCACCTGCCCGTGTGACGGAGCGGGAACGATAGTCCCATCGGAAATTATTTACACACAGGAGGGAAATTACTCATTCGTGTGTACGGCAACCGGGTCAGACAGCCAGTGTGTAATGCTTCTGTCTGGACCTCTGGGTGCTCAGAAGGGATGCATGGGACAGTCTACTGCAGATTTTAAAAAATACGGGATTAATATTATCCCCGTGCTTGAGAAGCTTGAAGCTTGTTATACCCAGCCCTCTCATCCTGACAGACCTCATTCCTGTATTGCACAGAGACCGAATCCTTAAGCAGACCAAACTCCTGGATTTTTGAAGTATGGACCACTTCTTTTGCTGTTTCTTGGCAAGTTTGCAAGTCAAGAGTTAAAATTCTTTAATTTGTAGGAGCAGTAACCCTGCTTATCTGTGTTTTCTTGCTCTTACATCACTTACAGAAAGGACTGTGTCAAACGAATTTGCAGCAGTCCTTGTTACTTCATAATTCCTACTGATTTTCCTTTCTAGGCACTCACGTGGAGGGTGATGGGAAGGTGCATTTAAATGCTTAAATAAAAAAACAAGCCTGTTTCACCCTAATCAGCACTAAAGAAAAAAGTTTTCAGCTGTATTTCAGTGCCTGAAGAAAAGTAGAATGGTTGCAGTCAACTATCAGTCATTAAAAAAATCAAATGTTTTTGCAACTCTCTCTAGTTCTTGTTTCCTAAAACAATATCATGTTTAATGTGCTAGAAACTATTTTTAATGAGATACAAAGTACTATTTGTTTTTTTGGGTTTTTTTGTTTTCCCTTCAGCTTATTTTTTAAACCAAAAAGTAAACACACAGTTATGAAATCTCCAATTTCACATCAAAGCAGAGTTGATTTATATATATGTTCAAAGGAAGACTTTAAAGGAGCAACATCATGACCAACTTGTTGGCCTGATGTTATTAGAATAATTTAAAAATCCACAATGTAAATGTTGATAAATAAATAGCATGTTGCCATAAATCAACATGTGGCTGCTCATGAAAGCAATAACATATATCTGATGTAGACAGAACAATATTCAGATTTTACCCGTGAAGTTTAGCATTTCTGAGAGCAGCAGAACCTCCCTTGGGTGGGACGGATTTACGCAACACGGGGCTTAAAAAAGTGATGAATTGGAACCTGAAGCGGAGTGTGCCTTTCCAGCTCATTTCCAGCCAAATGAGACTTGAAATATGCAAATTGCATTCGAATGCCGGAAAGAAAAAACTCCCTATAGGATCCTGCCCAAGGAAAGCACTGTGGATTAGCGCTGCTTCGAAACCATACTGAATTTCTTCATTTCAAAGCAGGCTCGGGGCATGTTACTCACTTGCTGGGAACGGGTAAGGCAGAGGAAAAACCCCTCCACCCGCTGCGGGGGAATGGGTAAGGTCATGGAGAAACCACCCCCTTTGCTTTCCTGAAAATGAATGTGTCATGTGTTTATAAGGTGTGCCTGCCTGGGTTTGTGTTGGCACACAGAGAAATGCCTGCAGGGCCAAATCTGCTTGCCGCCTCCTCCGGCGGGCAGTCCCGCAGCAGCTTCGGCCCAGGAATGCCAGCCTCGGTGTATCCAACACCATGGATGCACCTGGGATCCAACAGACCTTGGCTTAGGTTTACATTTGGGATCCAACAGACCCTGGGTTAGATTTACATTTGGATTGATATGAAATACTAGGACTGGGAGAGTTTAAGATTTCACAGAATCCTAGAATGGTTTGGATTGGCAGGGGACCTCGAAGAACATCTCATTCCAGCCCCCTGCCATGGCTAGGGACACCTTCCACTAGATCAGCTTGCTCTGAGCCCCATCCAACACTTATTTCTCCCCGTGTGATGTGACAAAGCACACACTGTGCGTCTCCTTGGGTGGAAAAACCACCAGTCAGTGGGGTTTGGTCCAGCCTGAAGCTTAAACTGAAGCTTTGGGTTTCTTTGGAAGAAGCTTGGGTTGATTTCTGTGTCATCCAAAATATTCTTCCTACATGAAGACTAGGCCTCTTCTAGCCAATTAATACAGACTTAATTAATATCTGGAGTCTACATCTCATCTTACTGGATTTTCTGTGGATTTCCTCCCCATTAATACCAAACTACACAGGGCAAGAACCACCCAGAAGCTCAGCAATGATCTCCACGGAATGGCACTCTCTGTCCATCATTGAAAGGCTCATTTTATAAAATAAATTGCGCTGTTGGGAGGAAGAACCACACAAGTGGCACATCACAGCCAAGGGGTAACTGCTGAGAGCAGTATCACCTTTCCTGAGAAAGGTGGTACCCATCACCAGCTGAATGCAGTGGGGTGAGTGTTCATACCAGTTTCTCATCCTAGCACTGCCTTTATTCTTTACTCAAATAAGAGGTGAGAAAATAAAAGCAGAAACAAGCAAAAACACTCATTCTGCAAAATCGTTTTTAGAGTTTTACCAGGTGGAAAAATGTTTGTTGTGTTAACTGCAAAAGGAGAATCGGGAAGGAGAGGTGATGAGAACCAGCCCATGCTGAAGGCAAGGAAGCACCAGCAAAATTAAAACTTACAGCAGCTTGTTTGTTGACACAAAGTTGATTAAAGAAAGACCTGATGCAGCTGACAACATCTGTGGCCTGGAGAGCAGATAGTGCTGCAGGAGGCTGCAGATCTCAGACCAAAATCTTGTGTCAGTCACACCCATGCAAACCACACTGCTGAGGCCTTCAGTGCCAGAGGAAGCCAAACAACTACGTAAGGAGAGCCCACAAACCACCCAGACACTTGCAGGGAGCAGGCAGAGCCATCCCTACTCCTCCGTGGAATTGGGAGATGCCGGACATTTGGATTAAATAACCTGGATTAGAGACTCAATCTTCAGAAAAAAAAACCCAAACCAAATCAAACAAACAACAAACAACTGAGAGGGAAGAGCATTTGTCATTTAACAAGAGAGCAATGCAATTAAACACAGGATTTTGTTAATCGTATGAAGTAGCAATTTAAATTTAATTTAAATTTGAATCAAGCTCTGCAGTCATCATTTAGGCAAATTCAGCTGGGGTTTTACCTGAGTAGGAGAACAGGCTCTGGAAAATTCAAATAACTTTGTGCCCTGAGATGACTTTTCAAAGATGCCCACGATGAAAAAAACTTTGGCAATTTTTAATTGACAGAAGTCTGTTTGCTTCAGAAAACACGGGACAAAAGAGTGAGTCCTGGGAAGAAGTCAGTTTAAGTCCTGGCAAGAAGTCAGGATAGCTCTACAATACAGTATCCCCCCCCAAATGTGGTAGTTGGTCCTGCCAAAATGAAAATGAGCCTAATCCAAGCATCAAAACCATACAGAAGGCACTAATTAATGTAAATACATTTAAATGAAAAATCCTTCTCACATAGAGATAGGCAAATGCACTGCAGAATCATTTTTCTGTGCTAAACCAGCACATCATTTAGCTATGCTAAACCAGCAGCAAGGTGAGGCACTTCTGGTTTGTTGGCTTTAAACACTGAGCAAAGGCTTTAATCGGAGGAATCTCTCCCTCTAAAGAGCTCTGATGATGAGTCTTCAACGCGCTAAATCTCCACAACATGTCCTGCCTTTGATAACACACCATCTTTCAATTAGGTTTCACTTAGTGCAAATATTTGGATCAGCAAGTGCCCCAGTGAATGCAGTTGCTCTGCAACTGGGTGAAAAATTAGGACTTGGAGTCAGATTATGGAAACTGGCCTGGTCCACAAAATCAGGATCAAAAGTAGGACTGCTCCAAGTAATAAGCCCTGCTTTGAAACCCTGCATAGCTCACCTTCATTTTAAGTGATGCTTCTCTTCTGGGATGTCACATGTCTCCAATATCCTTGCTTCACTCCAGAGAGGTCCCTGCTCTGAACAGTTAGTCACTCTCTAGTCCTGCCCTCAGATCATGATTCATTTAGAACCTGCCTTTGAGCTATTATTTATTTAAGCCCCACCCTAATATGTTATAACGTAGAAGTCTGAGAATGCAGAACTCTTAAAACCCATCATGTCCTAGTAAAAGCAGGATTGTTTAAAGGACATGCCAGAAGGTCCTGGGCACCGTTGTGTCCGGGAGAAGGGATGACAGGTCCCCACAAAGGCTCCTGGGAAGAGAGATTTTGAACCAAATTTCTACCCCCAAAGTCTTCATCTCTGCATCAGCAGCACATATGCTGTGCGTGGCTGTGGGATCTCCCTCAGATGGGCTTTTCCCACACATTTACCACATCAATCCCAGAAGATGAGAAAGCATCCACCACTCAGAGTCCCTTTGCTCTAGGAGGATATCTGAAACAGTGGCACTGACTCCTAATCCTGCACCCACACTTCCCACAGCCAACGCTGCAGATTTCCAATATTTCATTTTTTAAATATTTGAATCGGTTTAACTAGGATACCTGACAGCTCAGAGGGCTGGCAAGAGCAAAATATTAGATTGTTAAATGCATATGGCCCCAACTATCCGCACTCCACTTTTATGGTGTATTTCATAGAATCATAGAATATGCTGAGTTGGAAGGGACCCATCAGGATCATCGAGTCCAACTCCTGATTTTTATGCACCTATAAGCTAACTGATACAACCAGAATGGTATATATTTTAGAGGCCAAAGAGCAAAGGAGGAAGAATATGATGGATACAGAGACGGCTACTCTAGAAGTCCATATATCATGATGATGAGAACTGATACAGAGGAGCTGACTCAGACCAAGCTTTCCAAATCCTGAACATCCATGAGAAGCTTTGAGGGGTTTCACAGTCTGGGTCAGAGCCAGTTCCCTCCTCACCCAGCAGCCTTCTCTGGAACCTCTTGTTCATCACTCCTGAGTGTCTCAGTGACAAACCCTGGCTTCCGCATCACTGTAGAAACGCAGTCCCCTGTCCTCTAGGACAAGGACAACCTCACCACGAATGAAACCCCATCAAACAGCACAAAGATGGAGATAACGTTCCCATCCTCAGCCCTAAAGATCTCCTACCTCCTGGAGCATCCTGCCGGTGTGGTGTCCCGCTCCGCCGCCCGCAGCTGGACGTGAACGAAACAGTTAACGGAGCGCCGACGTCAAAGCGGCACGACGTGCGCGGGGCTCTGCGGGGACCCGGCTCTGCGGGACCGCGGGGAGCAGTGCCAGGGGCTGCTCCGGGAGCACAACTCTCCCAAGCTTTCCAGCCCCCGCTTCCGTACCGCCAGTGTCCCCGGGCGAGGGGAATACCGGCGTGCGGCCGGGGAACCGCGCGCGGAGCTCAGTGATTCATCCCGGCTTGTGAAAACAGGAGACGTGGAAGTCTCTTTGTTTCTCCGGCTGCTGCACCAGTGAACAGACCTCTCTTTGTGCGGCGCTCGGCTATTTTAAAGCTTATTAAACAAAGGAAGTTACAGCGAAAAGCAAGGGAAAGACTAAACAGCTCGGCACCACTTAAGGGAAACATCACGTAGGAAGGGGACGATATTGGGGGCTGACAGACTGGCAGGAGGGAGGAGGACGAGCGGGGACGTTGTGCAGCCCGGCACATACACCGCTGGCACTTGGCCCCGCGCCGCCCTCGACCTCCACCGCGGACCTCAGCAGTTTACATTAGTGTCCAGATGTTTATTTAGCCACTCTCTCCTGAAAGCGAGGTGCGGCCTTGCTCCTCTTTTCTGACCGAAATGCCCTTTGAAACACAAGCAAAACGAAATCAGTTCTGTTTATCTTAGTGGCTTCTGGCTCACAGGCTACCAAGACACAAGCACGGAGCCCCGTTGTGATGCTGCTCTGAGCTGCTGTCTGGACACGGCCCTCGGTGGCAAGATTTGAGTTGTGCTATCCAGCACTTGGGAGTAACAGAGATGTCTTTAAAGACGAAATAAGATAATTTAAGGATTTACTCTGCAGTGGGTGTAGCTGCACGAACAGCCTGGGAAGAGAAGTGGGTTTTCAAAGTCGGAGAGCACACAGCAGGACTCTCATTACACCATCTCTGTCCACCTAAACTTTGAATATTCCCACAGACCACAAATGACATTATCTGGACTTGATGGACTGCAAAAAGCTCTAAATGAGACTGATCTAATTTAAGGAGATGGAAAGGTGCTGCTTAGCACCTTTTGGATGTATCCTGCACAGATAGGGAGGTAGCTCCTGAGAATCAATATATTTACTTCATCCCTCAATTTTATCACATTATGGCTCCATAAAAACTTGGAGCTGGCAAGACCAGCACTTCATCTGGGAAAGATACTTGTTCCTTCTTATGAATCAGGGGATGCACTGAGCACATCCTCCCTCAGATCCCAAATGCTATATTAGGGAACAGAGCTGAGCAGGTCCTGCATTTCTGTCTGCAGGACAAGTGAGGCTGGGGACAGCTGCCCAATGCCAAACACAACGTTACAGGTTGGCCACCAAGTGAGAAAATACCCCCTTCCTCATCATCAGGATCTTGAGTCACAAACCCTTCTGAGAAATAGCAGTTGCTTCAGCTGGGAGCTGGAGAGGGTGATAAATGCAGGAATAAAAGAATATATATGTTACAATAGCGTAAATAAGTGTGGTCTGCTTCCTCAGGCAGCACTGAGTGCCTGCAGAGCTTCTTATAGGTAATTTTGTTTCATTGCAAAGCTGCAGGGCCACATCAGCTCACAGCAAAAGATCAGTATAGCATTAGGAAAATAAATTCCCTTCATGTCAGTTGCAATCAGGTAATTTTGCAGGTAATTTTTTTTCTCTACTTTAGAAAGGTAAGGGCACTGTGCACAGTCAGTCCTGCAGCTGGAGCCGCGAGGGCTTGGGCTGGTTTGCAGATCAAGCACTGCTCGGATAATGCGTCAGGACTCAGGAACACTGACAGCACTCCAGGGCACAGAGTTCCCTCTTTGCCAGTTTTCTGTCGGATCCCAGCTCATGGGACTGCAGGTCCCGCTGTGCAAGCGGCAGTGCTCCCTCTGCTCGCACTGATGTCAGTGCAATCGGCTCACTGGAAGATTGGCTGCTCATATCCTCACTCCTCCTGTCATTAACTCACAGCTTAAAAAAGTATACGCACATGTTTTAACCGCTGCTTTCCGAAACCCATCAGCTCAAAGCCAGGATGCCGTCCTGCATGGCGCTTCCCCCCAGCCACCGATTCCTTTCTTGTGCAGGGCTTCTGAGAATCACCCTGCGCACACGTATGCTGAGATCCTCCCTCTCTCTCTGCTGTTGTTGCAACTCTGGATTTTCTAAACTACGTCTGTCAGGAAGGAGACAGGAAATTCGAGTCACACTTGCAACAGCTGTGCCATGCCTACTATCAGTCTCAAATGACGTAGTTTGGCTTGGGTGGCGCAGGGCCAGGAACTGGCGAGAGCGGAGGTCAGGAAGATAGGTCACTGTTTATACTGCTCCTGCACTTGGGAGCATGCCGAGGCTATTTGCTTTCTTCCTATCTATACTGTTTCTCCTTCCGTTTTTCTTTAATAATGTGGAGCCCAAGCATCCTGTTTTCAAAACATCTGACTGTTTTGCTATTTACCGGTGACAAATTGAAATGCCTTTGAGTGAAGCTGGCAGTGGGATACTTGGCATAGGGAAAGACCTGCCTGATGGAGGACAGTTGCAGCCTTCTCATGAAGATGCAGGTTTCCAACCTCACACTGTCAGACTGTCAGACTGCAGAGTCTGCCACCAAACCCCAAAAACCACAAACCCCCCAAATTATGGGAGGTTGAAACGAGATGATCTTTACGGTCCCTTCCAACACAAACCATACTATGAATTGTGTCAATATTTACTGCTGCTGAGGAAAGGGAAGCAAGGTGTGAGGCCATTTTATGATTCTCTTTCACAGATGAAAACTGTGAAACTGGAAGTTGACCAAAAAGCACAAACATTTCAGAAATGGGTTACGAAAGAACGAAGTTTCAGGAACCTTTAGCTTGACCTAGCTGTAAGTCATCTGCACACAGAGAAACCACAACTTTTAATTGCTACATAAGCAATTTAGTTAAATCTTTCACCTTCACAACTCCAGATTTGTCACTCAGCAAAAATAAGTAACCTCAAACCGAAGGGCATCAGTGTCCATACTGGAGGTGCAGCCTAAACCCTTCTCAACTTTCATCCAGCCTTCCTTCAACACAAACTCAAACAAAAAAATAATATTCCTTTCTTGAAAGCTCGACCTATAAAACTTTACTGCTTCCTTTGACCCTGCACATCGTGGTAATCACTACCAGAGGAGGAAGCTGAAACAACATGGGATTTATTTGCTTAACTATTTTCCAAAAACTCAGTTTATGATTCAGCATTTCTGATTTCAGTAATTTCCAATTAAGAAAAAAAATAATAATAACATGGAGTTCGTGCAGAACTGGGTTTAAAACCACGGCAGTTGGGCAAAGACGTGGAGGTGGCTGGCATAAACCGCATCCTGAATCCTGCAGCCAGAGCAGGATCGGGTTGGGAACGTGGGACCGTGACCGCTTCAGCGGATAACGCGGGGCTTGAACCGCTGTCTTAGATCCTTGGAAGAGGCAGGCAAAGGGCTGGGAGCTGCCAGCCCGTCCCGCGGGTGTGCCAGCTCTGCTGGCAGCCCCGGGCAGCGGTGGGGAGGCAGACGGGCCCCGGGGCAGGGAGAGCAGTCTGCCCGCAGCGGCTGCCCCACGAGGGACGGGCGGGCTCGGGGAGATGCGGGAGTGAAGCTGGGCTGATGCGGGGGAGCCCGGATCCAGCGGGGAGCGGGGTTGGAACACCAGGTCCCAGAAGTTGCACACAGGCGCTCAGACCTTGCGTTTCGCTTTCCTCCCTCTCTGCTGCTTCTCAGGATACTCCTGGGAGTCTGCTCTCCTCCTGACTTTAAACACACTTCAGCACTTTACTCCTCGCAAAAAAACTCACAACTCCCCTTTCGCTCACATTAGAAACCCCGAAAGAGCTGCTGCCCTCAGAGATCATTCCCTGTGCACCATCCTTCCCTTCACACCCTCAACATGTGCTGCCAAGTGATGCCGAGCCAGCCCAGCGCATTAAAAACCAAATTAAAACGCTACTGAAAGCCAAAACAGCCATAAAATCCCGGACCACAGTGTTGACAGTTCGCCGTTATTACGGACAGACAACAATGAAGTTAATTGACTTTTGGAGTGGTAAGCTGGTAAATGCGTTTGCACAGTGTTCCTGGTCATGTCGGCTCTAAGGGACCAGAGATAACTCAAACCTCTTTAATTCTCAGAAATAAGCCTGCGGCAGCGATCACTCTACTCTCTCCACGCCACCCCGTACTGCCCTCCCCATGCCACCCCGGATCGCTCTCCCCTCACCATCCCGGATCGCTCTCTCCACACCATCCGCTGCAATTTTTTCCTGGCTGTGCCTCCTCGCACCCCCCTTCCCGGCACTAACTTGGAGTTCCCGTCCTGGACAGACACACAGACTGGTTGGGCATCGGGCTGCCGTGCCCCGCACCGCACCGCATCCCTGTCCTGCATGCCCACTGCGCATCCCCGTCCCGCATATGGGCTCACCTTGTTGGATGCCATCTCGCTGACGGAGCGGTAGGTCTGGATGGTCTCCAGCTGATCCAGGCACCAGTCGAGCTCCTCCAGCGTCTCCATGGCCAGCTTCTGGTAGGGCTCCTCTGCGAAGAGGCACACGGACATGTATTCGGGTTGGCGCTGCGGCCGCCTGTCCATGGCGGGGCCGCCCGAGCCGCCGCCAGCTCCGCCGGAGGTGCCGCTCCGCTCCCTCATCACGCGGCCGCCGCTGCGCTGTCCCGGCCGCCGGCAGCGAGTCCCCG
>NW_020884905.1:7412844-7553441 GCF_003945725.1 Corapipo altera
CCCCGGCCCCCGCCCCGGCCCGCCCCGGCCCTGCCCCCGCGGCACGGGGGGAACCGCGCGCCCCCCGGGCAGGGCCGGGCAGGGCTCGGGGAGCGTCAGTCCCGGCCCCCCCGTCCCGGTTGCTGCGGGGCTGGGGCCGCCCCCGCCGCTCCGCGCTGCCCGCGCCCGATGATGTTCTGAGCCAGCCCCGCTCCCCGCCCGGCCGGGACCTGCAGCTGCCAGAGCCTGCACCCCAACAGCGCTGAGCCTCAACGACAGCACTGCTCCCCAAGAGTCCTGCTCCTGAACAGCCTTGCTCCCCAACAACAGCCCCGAACCCCAAGAGTCCTGCTCCTGAACAGCCCTGCTCTCCAACAGCCCTGCTCTCCAATAACAGTCCTGCTTCCCAACAGCCCTGCACCTCAATAGTCCTGCTCCCTAACCCTGCCTAGTTCTGCTCTTCATCATCCCTGCTTCCCAATCCCAACTAGTCCCATTCCCCAACCTCTCCAGCCCTGCTCTCCAGCCCTGCCTGGTCCCACTCCACAGTCCCAGTAGCCCTGCTTTCCAACCCTGCCCGGCCCTGCTCCCTGTCAGCGCTGGCTCCCCAGCTCTGCTGGCCTTGTTCCCTCCCAGTTTTGCCCATCAGCCCCACACCCCACTGGTCCCACTTTCTGCTGTGCTCCCCAGCAGGCCCCGCACCCTGACCCTGCTCCCACCGAGCTGTGCTCCCTGACCCTGCCCGCAGGACAACATGCTCCGGAGCGGCTCTCGGCGTAAAAGTTAAGGTTTACATAAGCGGATACAGTGAATCATAAAATCTCCCCATGAATGTAACTGCTTCTCATAATGCTGGTGACATATGCTTACCCCATAAATCTGTCAAAGTTAATGGATTCAGCATTTCTAATGGCACTGGCTGAGCAGGTAACAGTGACATCAGAGGTCAGAATTGTTAAGATACACACTCAGTGAAGGATCTGCTCTATAGCACACACGCTGTAGCTCCAGACATGTGCACCCCTGCCTTCCCTACCAAACCCTCGTGTTCCTGGGAGAAGAAACCACACTTTGTGCTGGTATCTGCTTTCCTAAGGACACATCCCCTCCATCATTCACCATAAAGCAATGGACATCACTGGGTTGACTATACATTAAATATTGAAAATAAATGCTGCCAAAGGATAATTCAGCAATAAACTTGGCACAGACATGTTTTAAAGGTTCTGTAAATCCAAATCTTTTTGGCATTGAAAGTTAATGGGTTTTTTTCTGTGCTCACAGAGCTCCAAACATGACAAGTCATCTCATTCCTGCATACTTCTGTGCTGTATGTATTAAAAAGCAAGTGGAAATGGCCAAAACACACAGAACTTGGTGTGTTTTCCTTTCTAACAGGCATATTTTCTATCAGCTACTTTATCATGTAAATTAGTTGACCTGGAAGGACTCAAATTCCTTGTTACAGAAAATGTTTAGATCGATAAAACTAAACAGGCTAAATCATGAGTTTGGGAATAGGAAAAAAACCCATCTCCTCAGACAAACTATAGACCATATGTTTAAATACTGAACCATACTGTGTTATCTTCCTGTGTTCTCCTGCTCTGAGACTCCTCAGGAAGAAGAACCACAGCATTTGTGCATTCCTGAGGAGGAGAAGAAACAGGTTCACAGAGACTGTGGCACAAGACCCTAATATTAGTCTTTTGGGGGATTTCCAGCCTTGCCAAGGGCTGGGGTTGCAGTACCCACTGCCCTTGTCACTTTGCTTCAAATCTTCACCTCCAAAAGAACCATCAGGACAAAGTAAGACCAGGAATAAAAATTTACACTTGATATTGAAGGATCTGTGCTCCCCAGAGCTGACAAACAGTTCAGGAGATTCCCTTACTTTGTAATATGAGTTTTTTGTAATTAAAAAAAAAAAAAAAAAACAACCAAGGAAAGCTATTACATACTAAGGAGATCAATATGAATTAGGAAACTTTGAGGCTTAGGTACAGAGCAAGAGGGTTTGACTCTAAACACTTTATATATATTTTTGGTTTTTGGAAGATGAAACAAATATAGAGTGAATACTGTATACATTTGCAATGTTTTTCAGAATTTTTAGCAGAGTGTATCAGGACACTTGTGCAGAAGGACCCTCCTTCCTTCTGTTTCTGCCTTTCTGCTTCATTCCAGTGAAGCTCCTGTGAACAGTGGGGGTCCCTTGAGGCTGCAGCCTGGTTTAGTAATGTAAAACATGAGCATTATCATTTGCCTGGGCCTTTTCTTCAAAAACATTTAGAGGTCAATAGATTAACGATTTAAATGCAGACAAAAACTTCCACTTAAAATATCTCATTTCAATAGCAAAGTCACACTAAAGTGAGGGTAAACAGTTGTTACGAAATATCATTTTAAGGGGAAAAAAGGGGTGAGTTCTGCTGCTGTCCCAGTCTAGAAGTGGATTTCCACATAAAAGCACTGTGAACATTTTATTTCAGAACTTGCTTTTTCTTTCTGACACTGGCCAGCCTGCCCACAGCTCCCTCTGGGTCTTGGGACCCAGCAGAAATGCACCACCTGCATCCCTGGGTAGCCCTTCTTAGGCGTCTTTTGGTTTTGACTTATCCAAATATTTATTTATTTTCACTCATTTTCTTAAGCAAACAAGACTGGTGAAATGGTGCTCTGAAGATGTGCAAGTGCCTTCCAACCTCTCCTCCCTCCCTGCCCTCCGTGGTCATCAGTCAGTCATTTCTAAACCTGCTGCTGATTTTGGCTCCAGTTGCTTGGTCAGTAAGTACGTCACAGATACCACATTCCCACCCATTTCAAGAAATTAGACAAGCAGGCAGAAGAAGAGACACAATCCTCCTTGACAGCAGGAAGAGAGCCCAAGTTCACTCCTTCTTAGAAACTCTGTAATTGTCCCCCAAAGTCACCAAGTGACGCAGTTTGAGACAATCAACCCGGAAACCCAAACCCCAATTCTTATCAAGCCAGCCCTCCCTGGCTAGTGCAGCTCCACTAACTCTCTGTTAACTTGTTGTGACTGTTTACAAATAAACTGTGAAAGCACACACTAGGATTCCACTCATAAGGCTAAGCAGTAGATGCTTTTTCCAAAACAGGACGTAAAATTAAAATACGTACTTCAAATCCCTGGGAAATGTTGTAAGATACACAGCTACCCAAAAATAACAGGCAGGTATAAGGCTAGTTAGAAGTTGTTCTTCTGCAAATGTAAAAATTTTGTGTGGAAATGATCTTAAAAGGGAATAATGAACATTTTCTAGCTTTCTTAATATTTCATATTCATGGATATCCTAAAATTGTTTGGGTTGGAAGGTACTTTAAAGCTCATCTTGTTCCAACACCTGCCATGGGCAGGGACACCTTCCACTACAACAGGTTGCTCCAAGCCCTGTCCAACCTCGCTAAGAATTCCTTCCCACTATCCCATCTAACCCTGCCCTCTGGCAGTGGGAAGCCATTCCCCCTTGTACTGTCCCTCCAGGCCCTTGTCCAAAGTCCCTCTCCAGCTCTCTTGGAGCCCATTTAGGCACTCAAAGGGACTCTAAGGTCTCCCTGGATCCTTCTCTTTTCCAGGCTGAACACTCCCAGCTCTCCCAGCCTGGCTCCAGAGAAGAGGACAAAGATGAAATGCCCTGGGATTCTCTCACCAAGTGGCATCTGTGTTGCTACAGTGATTCACACAAACAGTAAACAGAAGTTTAGATGCTACATGACATGTTCTTTCCCTGAATCCAATGTGAGCATCACACTGACATCAGCAGTGCAACGGCCTCTGCCAGAAACACTCCTAAACCTTCTTCACTTAGACTTTGATAACCTTCCTGGTACAGCTGAGGCACACGGTCACTCACAGAAACAGTCCTGCAATTTCTGGATATGGTCTCCTGGAATCCTACATGATGCCTCTTCAAGTGTATCACGTTTCAGTTTATATTTGGGTGTTGCATAACCAAGCCCTAACCCCTAAAGTTATAACTGTTGTTTTGTCATTTTTTTCCTAGGGCCTTACCACGAAATCATTTCTGAGACAGAATAGGGAACTAAGTAATGAAGGGAGGTAGTTTCAGTTTTTAAATGGTGTTTGTGCAGGCCTTTTGATCATGGTGGCAATCTAGCAGGAACTGAGGTGACATTTCATCACAAGACCTGACTTTCTGCCAGTCCGTCTGAGGACAGACTGGCTGATCCTTCAGAAGCAGCACACCACTTCATGTTCTCCACTGGCACTTGGAACGCTCTGATGTACTGAAATGCGACTCAGTTGTGTGCCAGTATTTTGCAACAACTGCATTTTCGGTATTTTTTGCCATCTATTTCTTTTTCAGCTCTGTAAGGTGATGGAAGACACAGTATCTCTCACTAGAGAAGTGACTTAGCAGACCGTTTTTAGAAGCTTTTTCCCATTTACTGACTTGTCCGTTCTCTCATTTTTCTCTCACAATCATTTAGGTTGGAAAAGCCTTTAAGATCATTGAGTCCAACCCTTCCCCCAGCACTCCCAAGGCCATCATTAATCCATGTCCCTAAGTGCCACATACACATGGCTTTTAAATCCCTGAAGGGATGGGGACTCCACCACCTCCCTGGGCAGCTGTGCCAGGGCTGGACAACCCTTTCCATGAAGAAATTCCTCCTGATGTCCAACCTGAACCTCCCCTGGCACAGCTTAAGGCCATTTCCTCTTGTCCTGTCCCTTGTTCCCTGGGAGCAGAGCCCAACCCCTACCTGGCTCCACCCTCCTGTCAGGGAGTTGGAGAGAGCAAGAAGGTCCCCCCGAACCTCCTTTTCTCCAGGCTGAGCCCCCCCCAGCTCCCTCAGCTGCTCCTGGTGCTCCAGACCCTTCCCCAGCTCCGTTCCCTTCTCTGGATATGCTCCAGTCCCCCAGTGTCTTTCTTGTTGTGAGGGGCCCAACACTGACACCAGGATTTGAGGAGTGGCCTCACCATTGCTCAGTAAAAATAGAAAGAGTGAGAGCTGTTAATAAAAATGAACTTGAGGCTTTTTTCTTCTTGAATATTGGAAAAGTGAAAGGATTTGGAGATCATTCTCTTTTCTGGGAGTGGTTCAGTACAAGAGCAAACACACACTTCATCAGGAGGCCCATGAAGTGTTGCAGATGAGAAGGGGGGTTAATATGACAAACTGTTGCCCAACACTCTCCCACCAACCCCGTCTGTGCCATCCTTCTCCCAGCTCAGAGCTGGCCAGGAAATTTCTGAGCATGAGGGCAATGTTATCTGCAGCTGCAGCCTGGTTCCTCTCTTATCCCACAAACCACTGTCCCCATCCGGTGACCAAATGCCACATGGCCACGTGGCAGCACGGTGAGATGGTGGGGCAGACTCCAGCCCCCAAGCTGTGGGAGGGAATGATGGCTTTGCCCTCAACTGACACAGGAGCTGACCCAAGTTAGGAAACATTCTGAAACTAGATCCAAATGCCCAAATTTAAAGTGGGGTTTGTTTTCTCTCTCCTGATTCCCTTATGAATGTCTCTTGCCATCCCAGTCCCTTTAAGTAAAGACTTTAAGACGTGCCATGTCTTGCTTCTGGCAGAAAGTATAAAGGCTAAAAAGTTTTAAAAGCTT
This sequence comes from Corapipo altera, assembly GCF_003945725.1. Taxonomy (NCBI): domain Eukaryota; kingdom Metazoa; phylum Chordata; class Aves; order Passeriformes; family Pipridae; genus Corapipo; species Corapipo altera. The sequence goes on from NW_020884905.1 coordinate 7,418,438, forward strand.
TAAGATTTGTCAAAATACCACATCCCAAACAGGTAAGTTAAAAAAACTGGAGAGGAGTTGCAATTCTTTTTGCTCAACAGAATACTGCAAGTGACAAAATATGTAAGCTTTCCATGATCTAAAGGTTACTATTCCCAAGAGGATTCAATATTGGGGACAGATTGTCCAATTTGGCGGATGAGAAATGTTGAATACAAATATTTGCCAATATCTTTACAAACTCAGCTCTTCTCAATTCCTAAAGATCAAATTATGGACTGACTGTGCTGGTAAAAGACTTAATTTCTAATTCTGCAAAGAAAAGGAGCAGTTACTTCTAATGGATCACAACTTTCCTAGTAAACCTTAGGCATGTGGAGTTTAAGACTTAAAAAACCCTCTAATAGTCTCTGTCAAAAAGGGCTGATGAAAAATTCCAAGAGAAACTTTTACAAGGAAGACTAAAAGCAAGGCACTGCAGCTTCCAGCAGTGTTCCAAACTTTAGCACAGTATATCCATGCTATTCCACATGCACAGCCACTTGTTTAAAACCTGAAGCAGATTAACACTCATAAGAAACAAAAGATGAAAATATAAGTATTGCAGGAGAAAATGCTTCCTATCTCTCACTAGTGCCAGGGAATTAGGTCAATAATGAGCAGATTTGGTGACGGAGCTCCATCACCACTCTTAGGAGAGCTGGGGCTTTTGGGGTCCTCATGTCCTTGTATGGGAACATGTAAATGTTTATCCTGATGCATGAAACCACTTATAGGCACTGAAAACTATGCTTTAGGAAACGTCTGGCAAGAAGCTCCCACACTCCCAACTGGAAAATACATTAAGAGTGCAATTTTAAAATGTACCTAATTCTCAGGTGAAACCAGAAGACTCAGCATTAAGGACTATAGAGGACTAAGCCCAGAATTAGCATTTATCAGAAGACCTGAAGACAACCCATTTCTAATGATAATATATTTATTCTAGATTATCATAACTGTTGTCATTATTAGAGATGACAAAAAAGATTGAGAAGGCAGATTCTCTAGTTAATCATGGGAATGGCAGATTATTATTTGGTGAGTGGATAGATATTATTAATGTTACTGAAGGCTTCATTTATGTTTCTTACTCCTTGACTACTCCTGGCTAGAGCTCCTGCCTAAGGAGGGTGGCAGAAGCCCATTCTGTGGGAGCCTCACATCCCAGCTGATCCATCAGCTGAACCCACCTGTGCTTCAGATGAGACTTGCTTGAACTTAAATCCTGATGAAGGTTAGAGGACAGAAAAAGGAAGGAGAAAGGAGAAGAAGAGATGGGGAAGGAGAAGGAAAAGGAGAAGGAGAAGGAGAAGAAATGGTGGTCTGCATGATTTAACAAGGCAACCCTGTGGTCCTGACTTAGATAAAAGGACCACAGATCCAGATGGCCAAAAGTGCTCCCTGCTTTCAACAACAGAAAATGGCTATTTTAACCTCAGAAAGCAAGATTCATTATAACTAATATTGCCCTGCGATAATTATCAGCCAGCGTGTAGCATCACTCCAAAACCCAGGAACATGTTCAGTAAAACAGGTTTATCAACACAGGACATGCCAAAACTTGACAGAATAGGGCCTTGTGCAGGCTGTCAGCCATTTACCCTTTGCCTTCCCTAATGGATCTGCGGTTGCTTACAGATCGTGTGGACATGTTTACATATTTATCCTCGACAATGCCAAGGGAATAACTGACACCAAGTGATTTATTTGTTTCATGTATCCTGTTAGTGCATTCATGACTACCCGTGAGCAGAGAGCTACTTCCTTGAGTTAAACCATTGTTCTAACAGATCCAGCAAAGAGATCTGAGAAAATTGTTCTATAGATGAGTTTGAAAATGCACAAGAAACAAAATCGAAGGCACAGAGCACAACTGCCAGGATTCACTTAAAATCTGTAATGAAAAGGTCTAAGTCTGATAGTACCAACTCACAAACTGCAAGCACTGAAAAACCCCTGTATCCTGTAATTACAGGTTTCTTTTATAGATCTCCTGTGAATCTTCCAATATTCAGGGAGTTATGGAACAGATTTCCAATTTCTTTTTCAAGCACAAAAGCTACACATGCACCTAAAACAAGGTGTTATTTGAAAGCAAGATGTATCCAGCAGAACCACCCAATGCCACACATGCCAGCAACACTGCCAGAGCCCGAACATGTTCCCTCTTGTAGGTCTGCGGACACTTGCGCACTCCCAGTCCGCTGGACCGCGGGGCTGGAATTAGGAGTAATCTAAAATCATGGGAACACCAGAGCATTTAGATGCACTTCCCCTCCTCCCCACCACTTCATTGTGTGCAATGAAACTAATTATATCTTTTGCAAAGATAAGTGCAGATGTGCTAAGAAAGGCACAAAGCCCCAGCACCCGCAGAACAGGTGGAGCCAGTCCGTTCTTGAGCAATTCCCGAACAAATGGACGAGCCTGCCCTTCTCCCCTTGCCCCATCGTATTTTTGGGACTCTGGTCCAACCAGTAACTCTAGCTGCCCCCTCTCACATTTCTCACACCTGCAGCTTTCATCTGGCCTGCAGGGGAGGTGGGAGTAAGAGCAAAGGGTTCTTGTTGGGTGCCCGGCACAGTGGGCACAGGGAGAGCCGTGGAGTGGGGCTGGTGGGAGCCAGAGTGCAGCAGGAGACAGGCTGGCTGCAGCCGGAATGGGCACGGACACTGCATGCAAATGAACAGGCAGCTGGCTCAAAGTAACACTTTGAACAAAAAAAATACTTTAGAAACCTCGAGTTTTCTTGTTACCCAGCACTGATACATGAGATGTGGTCAGAAAGGCCTGCGAATGAAATCCCTGTAGAGGGAGATGACAGGATTAACTGGCAAAGCCACTGGTAGGGGTACACTGAGGAGGTGGCACTGGAGAAGATCCAGCTGTGGGGAAACGCGGACAAAATCCTAATAGGGGCTGAAAAGCAGCAGAAACAATGAAGCCTGTATTCAGGCTGCATTCAGAGATGACAGAGGAAGATAGAGACAAAAAACTGAAGTGAAAGCTTTCTACTGCTAATTGCGAAAAATGCCAGGAAATGAGTGAGATGGTGCTGCCAGGAATGTGTGAGACTGACATTGGTGATGAGAGTGTTTGACAGGCGCTACAGCCTTTGGCAAAATACGGCCAAGATTTGGTGGGCATTTTTAATTTCTGCTTTTATTTTCAAAACAAGGAGCAGGAGAAATAAAATCTTGTGTTGCACCGCCGAGAAGCCTGGCATTCTAAGTTCCCTAATTAAAGACAGGTCCTTTCTGGGACACACCATTTCAGCTGCCCAGAAAGGCTGCTGGGAAAACTCAGTCCCAAGTAAAACGGCTCCAAAACTGCTGAAGACGTCAAGGCAGTGATTAAGCCAGCACTTGCCAAGAACACCGAGGACACATCCAGGTTCAAACTGGAAGACTCTGGGGAGAAAGCAGAGATGCCTTACCAAGTGAAGGCACAGGGGCAATGGAAAGCAGGATGAAAGGGAGAAAGGAAAACCTCCTGTCTGCAGGGAATGACACAAAACCAAAGGACTTCATGCCGTCCCAAGAAGGAAGAAGGCACAGCTCATGTCTCTGCCGAGGCAGAGGCTGCTGGTGACGGGAGGAATGCCTGCAGCGTGACTCGGCTGCGACGTGAAGAGCAGCAGACGTCTGCGAGTCACCCCACTGCCATAGTAGCAGTGATGTTTCTGAGTCAACACCAACCAGCCCCAAGCCAGCTGCAGTGTAACCTGAGCACCCCCAATTGCAGCCCGGAGAAATGTCACTGCGGTGGGGGGGCCCACTGCAGCTATCTTTAGCCATCTCAAAGTTAATCACCTAAGCTCCCCGCACAGTCAGTGGAAAGTGGCTGGGACCTCCAAGGGGTGATCCTGGTCTATTCTCAGCACACTGCTGTGACGGGCTGAATTACCCCCCTGGAGGTGCCTGTCACTCTCCACTAACTGTAGAAGGCACCCCTCTACCCTAGTCACAGGAACTGGCTGGTAGGGACCTCCAGAGGTCACCTGCTCTCCCACCCTCTGCAGGATGATCTCCAGCTAATCATCAGCACCACCAGTGCTCAAGTAGCTGTAGGGCACTGTTAGATACCCCACACCCTCCCTGTCATCAGCCACCAACTGGACACGCAACCTTCATCACCATCCTTGGAGCCTGGTGGTCCAGCAATATCCAGCCCTGTCAACAGCCCGTCTGTCTGGCAATGCCACTTCACTGCCATGTGGGAATGCTGAGAGAAATGGTGCCAAAGTGCTCACTGTAGCAGGTACACCCACCCACAGCTGACCATGTCCCCACAGCCAGGCCATCCCCACAGCCCTTGGAGGAGGAGGTCAGAGTTTTCAGGCCCAATGTGCCCTTGGAAAATCTGCATCTACCATTCCTAACTGACTTTCTTGTCCTCTCTGTGTTTGGAAACAGACTCAAGTGGACACCCTCAGTGACCTCTCCAGTGATGAGAAGAGTCTGAGTAGTCCATAGTTCCCCAGATTCCCTTCACCTTTCTCAAAGATGGACCTTTTTCCTGTTGACACAGGTCTTCCCAAGCACCACAATTTTCCTGAATGACAATTTTCCTGAATTTTCCACATTGACCTTACAGTCACATGACCCAGCTCTTCCAGCCTGAATCTTGTCTAGTGCTATAGACTTGAATACATCCACCTCCTCTAGGCTGCCCCTAACCCGCTGCTCCCTCATTGCCCTCCATCCCTCTCCTTCCCAAGCAGGCTGGAGGGTCACCAGGGCGTGGGTGAGGACTCAGTAAAGACTGAGACAAAAAAGACACTGAGTACTTTGGCCTTTCATGTATGACTTGTCACAAGGCTGTTTCAACCACAGATCAACACTTTTACTGATCTTTCTTTCCCTACTCCATACCCATGTTGGAGTCCTCTCACTAGTCACAGCTCCATCAGCCCTTGGTCAGTCCAACTCACTCCACATGCCCAAACACTTTCCCGTGCCTCCCTTGCTCCCAGTCCTTCTCACTCTTTGCCTGATCTTTTTTGCACTCAACTCACTGAGAAGCTCCTCACTTCACCAAGTTGGCTTCTGCTGAAATTCCTGATCTTCCTGCACAACAGGATAGTTTGCTCCCGAGCTCGCAATTTGTTTTCTTCAAAAAGCAGCCATCACTTAAGATTGGTCTATAATTTTTAGGTGGCTGAAGTGGGGTGAAATTAATCTTATGACAATGACAGAGTCTTGAGACCAAGCAGTAACGGAAGCCCTCAGCAGCAGATGAGTTTGTGCAGAGCCTTGGTGCTGGCCAGTTTTCCCCCTCCCAGTTTGCTTTCATCCCAGTTCCTGTAACACACCCCAAGGTGAGCGGCAGGACATCAGTCATGGGGGCCCAGCCACTGTTTTGAAGCAAAAATGAAGCATTTCAAGGAAGCTCATACCAAGAGGTCAGCCTGGAGCATGAGCCAAGCCCTGATGAAGCCAGTTAAAGCAGAACTGGACAAACCTGCAGAAGTCCTGATTGTACCCACCAGCACTGGTTGGGGCGAATCACCACCCAGGTCATGAGAATCAGGTCACCAAGGACTGCCACGGGCTGGCAACTCACTGAGCAGCCCACTGACTGTTAGCAGGAACCAGGCAATTGCTCAGCAATTAGTGCAGGGCAGGGTGATTGTGGTTGATTACCACCAGAGCTGGACAAGGCGCTCAGTTTTGCCAGGCTTTGTGGGAATGGCTGCGGCTGCCCACAGGCAGCACTTCCCAGCACAGTCAGGCCTCCAAGGGCAGCTGTCAGTGTTCCCTGGTGCCAGGAGTGCCAACAGCACAGCTCCTTCTATGAGAGGATAGTGACATGGGATGCTCCTTCTAGGAGAGGAGGATGACATGGCAGAGGCAACCAACAGTCAGATGTCCACCTGGGATAACCCCAGCTAAGCACTACCCTCACAGACACCTTAAAAACAGACTGAAAAAGAGCAAAGAAAACAGAGAGATGATGCTACTCAAGTATTGCCTTGCAAAGAACTGGATTTTCCAAATGTTGCTCGGACGAGAGCTTCAGTGGGCGTTGCAGTGGAGCACAGAAGATGTTGCAGCATCAATCTTTGTTTCCACGGAATAAATAATACTAATATCTCTCTTCAACTGAGATAGAGCATCAAAAACACTTGGAAAGGACTAGCTAATAAAAAGTCAACTAATAAAAACTAAAAAAGCACTCTTACATCTATTTTGTGAGTCTTCATGTGTCTGATTACATTCTATATCAGCTTTGAAGACTCTACATTACAGAGATGAAAGATGCAGATTCCCAAAGCAAAGTTAGCACTGCACCTTTTGCATGACAATGAAGTGCAAAAATGAGGTGTAAACACTAAGAACACCTTAAGGTGGCTGATAGAATCTTATGAAGCTTCCCAGAAAGGTAATTTCTGATCTGGAGATAAGCCTAAAGGTTTAATCTGAAATGCTAACGAGGAGGAAAACTGGAGAAGTTCTGAGGAAGGATTTAGATTGGAGATACCATCTCCTGTAGGGTGGGATGGAGTGTTTTACCACAAGGCAGTCCCTGTTTCCCAGTGTTTCCCAGTGTCCTTCCCCCCACAGCAGCCACGTGCAGGGAACAATGCAGCAGAGCTGCCACAAATCAGAAGGGTAACTGACAGTGTTTTTATGGTGCCAAATGGAAGTAACAAAATGCAGGAAGCATCCTGTCAGATGTCACTTAGCAGCGATATCACCAGGGAATCTGGGAACGGGATTTGCCTGCATAGTAGGAATTCCTCGGTCCACAAAGAGGGAGAAACAGAAATGGCAAGAAGGGCAGAATCTAATCTTGGCCTGTCAAATGAACGGGAAAGATTCCTCAGTTCCATCATTCTCTCAGGGAGCAAACATAAGGTTTGGCACATTATTGTTTTACTGACCAGGCTTGATTCCTTGTTCTCCTGTAGGATTCTTGCCTTAATCACAAGACAGGAGGAAAAATACAATGCAAGAGACTTCCTCTCCTACAGAGTCTGACAAAGAGCGTAGAAGATGGACAGTGCACGCAAATGAGAGATCTGCAAGGAGAACACTGAAAATGATTTGTCAGATGATGTTTTGTGAGGAAATAAACACACGCTTTGAACACATTTCTGAAGACAGATCACAATTTTCAAGGTCATGGTGAATTTTTAACTTAAATGAATCCCCATCATGCCTTTACTCAACATGGTCCTCAAAGTGCAGTGAAAACAGCCCACAGAGCTGGGATGGTGATGCTCATTCACTTGGACAGGCTGCAGAAGGAAGTAAGAGCTGAGCCTAAGGATTGTAAATCCCAATCCCAATTTCCTGCAAATCACGGGGTGCCTGGACTGGGTTTTTGTTTTTCTAGCTAAACAAGGCCAGGCTGGGCCACAGCAAGAACATTTTATTGTGTGAGTAGAAGTGTTTTCTTCCCGAGCGCATGTGAATGCACGAGTGTGAGAAAGACGCAGAAAAAGCAGGATATGATTACGAAATGACCCAGCTATCCACCTAGGATTTACCTGTGCCACGTCAGGCATTATCTCCCTTCATACATGCGGCCTGGCTCCGAGAGGGCTGGGGAGCTTCCACGTGCAGGGAAACCAACTTGAATCCTGGAAGCTACATCCTTGTGCTAACAAGGCACTCCACCTAAACTAATTAGCCCTGCCTTTCAACAGGCTTAATTAGGTGGGGCACCATGCTGTGCTGCTGTGGCTAGACAGCTTCCGGTTCTGGAGCTGGCTCATCCACAGCCCATCCAAGGACTCACTCCTGCACAGTGCTACTGGTGCTAGGCTGCGATGCCAGCGCAGGGGCTCTGCCCGCGTCAGCCCCCAGAGCCGCTCAGTGCCCATCCTGAGCTCTCTCTGTGCACAAACCTGTGCAAAACCACGTGTCTGCACCTCTGCTACTGCACAGAAAACTGCTCCTTCTGAAACCATGAGCTGACTTTCACAACAGGCATGCGACACGGGAGGAACTCTCCAGACAGACCACAGCAACGATTTTAGTTCAACAAGAGGAAAAAACAACCCCAAAGCATGAAAGGTGCAAAGCACTAACCGTACTCTGTGTCACTGCTTCACAAGAGCTTTGCAAACCAAAAGCAAGAAGGTCTGTGCTTGGATCTGCCCCAGAATCCAGGTGTTACTTTCATCCACATGCCTATCTGGAGCCATGAAATCAGGTTTTGAACGGGGTTACCTTGGAGATAATAAAACTTATGGGCTAAATAGCCAGTCAAGAGTGAAAGTCCCCTGTGGTGAAACAAATACTGGAGTAGGAAATGGAAGAGGAAACTCAGGGATGAATCCTGGAAGTTCAAAGCATGATGCCGATCTACCTGACAAGCTCCACTTGGCCACTGGCATTAGATGTAAAGACAAAGTTTATTAACAATCCTTAGCTCTTCATGAGGAAAATTATTCAAAAATGTTAAACAAGGGTAACAACAAGGCCACCCATGTCATCACAGCCATGTAGAACAGGACACTGGTAGAATGTCAGACCTGTTTAAATTAGCTTCCTTGGCTCCTGGGAAGGTTAAAAGGTCACAACTTAACACAAAATTGTCCTACATTTCCTCTCAATTTAATTTCCTGAAGTTCTTCAAAATGAAAGTTAAAAATGTGGTTCCTGGAAGCATCCCAACCATAATCCATAGGAATTCTTTAAGATACATTATCACCCTTTGTGTCTGCAGACATGGAGAGACAGGACATAGAGTCATCTCTTATGTTTTGAGCCACCATGCCAGCCATTTAAATTATATTAATTATAAAATATAATTAAATGGTGGTTTTTTCATGGCTAAATGTAATTACTTGAAAGCATTATCCTTTAGGATGGAAGCTTAAAAAACTGATTTAGTTTGGAATTTTAATCTGTTTTCCTACAATAGATATTTTACGTACCCAAGGGGTAAATGTCAACCTCACTGATTTACCTCATTTGAACTTTCTGCCCTTATTTTGCCTCTCAAAGAAATGACTGGGACTGTCATCCCACAGCTGAAACCCAGAGACATTTGCACTGAGCAGAGTCACTCAAGAATGCAGCATGTTGCAAAAAATGGCCTGTTTTGACATATTTCGTTGTGCAGTGGTACTGTGAGTAAGCCCTATCGACTGATCTGCGATTGCACCGCAGGACACTGTGGGAAGTCAGAGTGTTGCTCACTGCGGATCAGAGAGCAGAACCAGCAGAAAGAGCTTGAATTATCTCAGAGCACAGGCAATTAAAAAAGCTATTTCTTAATTCATGATCCTCTTTTGAAAATGCAGAATGTTTCACATGTGAAGCCAGTGACCAGAGAGCTCTGTGGTAGCACCCCAAGACACGTGGATTCACTTTTTGTATGTCCACATGCTCTGGGCACTCACAGTGAGCCTCGAGTCACAGAACTCCAATTCCTGAGGCCTGCAGTAGCTGACAGCAGAGCTAAAACATCCCCTGTGCTAATCATCTGTATTAATCTCCCTCAGCACAACTTCAGCTGTTCGCGCTGTGACTCACTGTGCTTTATGTTTACCAAAGTGCACGTACAGCCTTCTAGAATAATCTGTTTAAAATCACACAGTGAGTCCCACGGGGAACAGGGTGGGGAGGAAGAGGGAGATGTCAGGCTCCTACAAACCAGCATCATTTGTTTTGACAGCTTTTAATATTCCATATTAATCCTTCCACGTGCTGATCTCCACTGCGCCTCTGTGTCACCTGCAAGCTCAGGCCATCACATCCTGCTTACCAGTTTTTTAAAAGGTGTATTTGGGACATGGGGCAGAACTGGACCAAATTTCCTCAATATTGCCAGAGGGACAACATCAGATTAATTTCCTGGTTATCCATAATCAGAAATTGATATTATAGAACACCAGATAATAATGTATTTGTGGGGTTCTTTTTGTATCTGAATCATTTTAGCCAAAAGGTGATTAAAGCTGGAGGTCTAGGTCCTATATGACTTCCTGTACTTTCCTTAACCTGGGCTCTTAGTCCTGAATCAGGCTGTTCACACTGGAGAGGTGTCTTGAAGGGGCAAATGGGGATAAACTTGACCCCAGCAATGACAGGCAGACTTGGAGGTGTAATCACTCCTGAAATGGTTACAGCCAGCAGAGGTAAGAACAGCCTTTCACTCTCAAGATACATTTAATTAAAGCCCTCAAAACACATTTATTTAAGCACCTCAATCCGAGTTCAAGGAAATCAAAATGTCAGCATTAAGGCACCCCTTCTTAACAATCTCAGTTCAAATATCAGATTAAATGGACATGGAAATGGAAATGGAAATGTTCCCCACTGAAGGTCAGCTATGGGTTGGCCTGCAGTGGATTATTCCAGGGGTTGCTTTTTGTGCTCTAAGTTTTATGCTTTGTAGCACCTTTCAGAATTTCTTACATTTAGCAGCACAGCAGAGGCAACTCATGTTAACCTTGGCCAAGGTCTCTGCACTGTCATTCACACTGTCATTCGTTATGTGCAGTCAATTCAATGCAATTCAGACAATTTCTGTGAAACATCTGATTTCAGGCAGCACACGACTTGCCACTTGAGGCAACGTGCTCTAAAAGCCATTCTAGCAGTGAGCTGAGCCGACCACATTTGGAAGTGTTGCAAAGGGTGGCTTGGAGGGAGCAGCTGCTGCTGACAAATGTGGTGTGAGCAGCATCTCTGCTTGGGTTCCACTTTCTTCTTCCTGATCTATAGAGTGTGAGTAACAGCTCCTTGGCTTTTACCTGGACAGTATGTTCCCACTGGAAGGGGGTGGAAATATTTCAAAGTTTCACGCAATACAGTGAAACTCAGGAAGCTGCAAACTGTTCATGACATTTCAGTAACAGGAATTTTGGGAAATACCCTGCCCAAAGAACTGGAATTCAGATGAAGGCCCAGCACACGTATTTGACTAGGAGCTGGATGGAGACCATGTCCCATAAAGTATTACTGCTAAAGCAGAAAACACTCCAGTTACACTGGAAACTTGTATCTGGATTTCTCTTCTTCAAGAGTATCTTTGGGAAGAAAGGGAGGAAAACATTTCACAGCTGTCAGATGCCAGTAAGGCTGATTTCCAGCAAATCCTGCACTTGTGTATGTTTACTTCTTGGAATTTTTTCTGGCAGGACTGACCCCACGCTGTGCTCAGTGCAGTGGGTGACAGTCCCCACAGAGCAGACACATATCCCACATCCTTTCAGGCTGTCCCAGTGTGCATCCAAACGTCCTGTACTTGAGTCAGTAACAGCAGGGCAACGATTTCAGTCAATTCTCTGAAACTCAGAGAGGGAAGGAGGCAGGGAGGGAGGGAAGGGGAGCAGGAAGACAGGCTGGCTTTTTCACTTCTCATTAAACACCGGTTTTTCAGAGAACACAGTGATTGCTCTGCCCATCTCCTGCTTTTGTCAACCTAATATATGTTATTTAAAGTAAAATATATTGCTTGTAAAATGTGACATTTTAGAGCCATTTTGGTATTAAGTGCTAAGCTTAACACATGCTGGTGGCATGAAAGGTCTAACTGGATCCAACTCACTTTAAATGAAAACATTGGGGTGTCTGGAATATGCTCCAAGGGACCTGGCAAGCTGGATTCAAAGCCTTGCTCCGAACACGTGGAACTTGAAGTCTTTCAGGTAAAAGGCAAAAAAGGCCGGTTTAAGAAAGCTTTTGAAGACTGTGAAAGTGTGGTAGAGGAGTTTAGTATGCACAGATGATTAATTTCCTCTTGGAAAGGTATATTTATGACAGCAGGATATTTATATTGAAATGTCTACATTAAAAAGCAGGATATTTATACTAGAATATCTACATTAAAATGCATAGTTCCTTCAAAATGAAATTTGACTATGTAATTCCTTAGTACTGAATAATGGCCACTGATCCTGGTTCACCAGAACCTAGTGTCTGATCTGGGGTCTGATCCTGCTCCTGGCTGAGGTTTATCACTATTCTTCTACAGGCAGAGAACTGAATATAAAATCAAAAGACACTAATTGTCAAAGCAACGTCTTGCGAGATTTTGGAGGTTTTTCCCTTTTGTTTTTAAATTCTGAATTCCTAAAATGATTAAGTGCCTTAAATGCACACCAAAGCCAATCAATGATACCTTTAGATGTGAAAATATATCCCACAGGGACAGGCATATTTAGATGTTTTTTAAAGGCTACTGCTTAAAAAATTTAAATCTTTATAATCATATATATTTCCAGTGAACTGAATGAACTTTAAATAAACTGGTATGTCTGATTAATAATCACCAATAATTAACAGGTGTCTCTCCCTTCTGCCAAAAAAACTATTGCAATTATACCATCCTTAAGGCTGTCACTTACAGCCACCTCTTAGAGAAAACAATATTACAATAAAATGTTTCATTAACTCTTAGTGCAACACTCTCCACGAGTTGCACAGTGACCTGATAGTTGCATTAATTAGCACACCATGCTTGACTACAGAAATCATTTTTAGCTAATCAGGAGATGACAAGATAATGATAATAAACCCAGAGCATTTCTGGGTGATTTGAACATCAAAACAATCAATATTTCACTGTTCAGTATCATTGTTTGGCAACCGGTGAGTCCGAACCACATCAGGATGGATGCAATTCCATATGGAATAGAGGGAAAAGTGCATGAGCCCCTCTTTTAATTCTACCAAATTATATATTGATTTTGAAAGCTCTTAAAGTTTTAATCTTTATAATTTTTATAATTGTAGAGTCACGTTTGGTGGGCAAAATGTCCCTACAGAGGGCAGAGAATTCCAGTTCTGTCTTTCAGGATCAGTGCTTTACCCTCTATATATGACCCTCCAAACTAGGACCAAACCCTGCTCCCGCCAAGACTAATAAATACAAAAAAAGTATTTGGGAATTCCTGCCCACTTACAAACCAAATGATTTGGCTGCTGAGAACCAAAACACAACCTTATGAATACCTCTTAAAACACAACAAGAAAGCAACTTACACTTGGAATCAGATCCTGCAGGAGGACAAAGTTTTAGATATTGGGACTACTCAAGGACAGGCTGATGGCTCTGGGATTTGTGCGGTGCATTACCCTCGGAATGTCTCTGCACGGATACATGGACGCAGCCTCTCACACTCCCATGGCCAGCTGTGTCTGGGACACAGTGCTTGTGCACTGAGCTCAACCTCGTGGGAGGAAGGAGAAACTTATATATAGCTGCTGTGGGGACAAGCTGGTGGGTGCTTTTGAGAGTCTGTTTCAGCTCCCCCTGGCTGGAAAGTGCTGATGACATGGAAGTTGAAGGGGCTCAAAGCAGTGGGACAATGAAGAACCCTGTTCATCACTAAGGCATGCACAGACTGTGCCCCGCGACCTAAAAAACTAACTCTGCCTGCCAGAAGTTTGGTTTGGGTGGTTTTGTTTGTTTTGGGTTGTTTTTTCGCTCCGATTGAGTACACATTTCTCATTCTCATATGGAACTGATTCAGGGCGCTGAAGACTGCGCTGTCAAAATCTCACCCACAGCAACTATTCTCATTCTGTGCAGAAAACAAAGGAAACACAGATTGTATCGACTCTGATATTAGCAAGGGCAAAGCCTCATTGTCTCCACAGAGGCCTGACGCAATCCAACGGGATGGGAGTGAGCAAAGCAACACAGAGCTGCCAGGGCCTGACCTGTGTTAAAGAGCAGAGTGGATTTGGGGTCACAACGGGATGGTGCCACTCTGAAGGTCTCTTCATTGCCACCTTGGGTCGGCAGCTGCCTGGGTCATTCCAAAGGAACCCACCCATCAGACAGAGCCCTGTTAATAACTAATGACTGTTTTTATGGCTTTACCCTGTGGGATCATCAGTGAAGTGACAACATCAACAAAAAACCCAGAGGTTTGGCTCCTCGGCTGTTCTTCCAAAACGTGTTGCTGCTGCTGTTACAACATACCTGCTCCTCTTGACAAAAGAAAGATGCCCCCTCCACCTGGGTGAGGAAGCCATCTATGTGTGTCCTCAGGTTCTCAGCTCGCAGCCCCTTTGAAACCTCTGTCCAGAGCCATTCCTGACACTGGGAAAGGAGAACTGCACAGCTCAGAGCTGCCTCCAGCACTGGGCAGGCTGGCAGCTCCAAGAGGCAGGTATCTCTCCCGGAGGATGAATGGCTGCCCTGGTCAGCCCAGGAGAGCCCAGCCTGCCTCAGGAATACAGCAGGACAGTGGAAGCACACACAGGGAGTCCCGCTGGCACCCGCTGGCCCCACCACAGATGGCAGCTGGGCCCCAGGGAGTGACAGGCTCTTGATGGCAGCAGCACGTGTAGCATCTTCATGTGACATCCACAGGTGGGGTGGAGGGGAAAACAGTTTTTATCCGTTGCTATGGAGTCATGATTAGCTTGTATGTCTTCAGAGCCTGCTGAGGAGAAATGAAGGCTATTTTCTTATATAGATGTCATGAAATCAATCCTTGCAGAATTTCGGGAGTCAAAGGCTAAGCAGGTTTGCCTGAATACCTTCTGTCACTCAATACACAAATAAATCTAGCCGGGAGACCTAAAACCAGTGTCATTTTTCAGGCAGAGCTGATCACAAAAATTACTCTTTAGTCTCATTTGGAGCTGTTTCTGTGCACAGTAATGTACCAAACGTGTGTTCAATAAAACACAGCAATTATCTTCGCAGAAAATGAGCCTTAGAAAACTAAGGAAAAAACCACCCTTATTGCAAAGTACAGTGACTTCAGAAGAAACTTCTCTTATTCTCTCCAAACGCTAAAAGAAAACCTGATGTTCCTCTTTTAAAATGTGTCTGCCTCTAGGTCTTTGGCACAGGTTTGCTGATGGGAGGGCCGGCAATCTATTTAATGACTGCATTGACGTCAATAGCATAACTGAAATACTTACTAAGATGCATGAGTCCAACTTTCAGGGGGTGTGTGTTTGCAGGCAGGCGCAACACGCGAAACGGACTCTCGGCAGGAATGAACTCCCCCTGGAGAGCCGGGAAGGGCCTCGGGACTCCCCCCGCTGGCTCAGCTCCGCTTGCTTTTCCTGCAGGTAACTTTGAAAGTTCACTTGGAAATGCACTTTTAATCTCCCAAGCAGCAAGAATCACTTCATCATTCAACAGCCCTCATTTCACTCAGTCACGTCATTAATCTGATTATCTATCTGATTTCTTTCACAGTTTTGTTTAGTTTGTGAATAATCTGCATCATCCTAGCACAGCATCCTTTAAAAATAATATTCATGGGTGATAATATTAATGGGAGGGCTACAGCACCACCGAATTTTTGCACACACAACCAGTTACTCTTTTAGCTCAGCTGCTTGGTAACATGTGGTTCCTCTGCACTCTTGTAAAAGCGCAAAGCACCACATCTACTTGACTTTTACAATCGCTCTCAAAATCAAAAGGTCAAATCTTCAGCCAAACTCACAGCAGAACAACAGAATTTCAAAATGAATCCTCTATTTTGTGTGCCCAGAGCATTCTCTGCACGCCAAGCAGAGGGAGGATGGTGCAAGAGCACCAGCTCCATACTAATTACCTGGGATTTATACATATTTGTAACCTGACTTTGATGCATGGGGCTTGCTAACTCCTACAAAAAGCTGGGGGTCTCATTAGCACAAGCACCAGCATTATCCAGTCTTTGTTTATGCTTTATACAAATGTTCGTGCACGAGTCTGTGTACATCTTACACCCACAGGAAAAATGAAAGAGTACAAGTTTTGAGGTCGTGTAAAGGCATGTGAGAAGTGCAGACAAATGTGCAGATGTACAGGAAAGCAGAGGCTAAGGCACAAGCAAGAAAAACACCAATCCTTCACTCCCATCCCCAGAGAGGAATTTTAATAAAGCTTTAATCCTGTGAGCCCTGGCAAGACCATGTGTGACATATCCCAAAAATGCTACACCCCCCAAGCCTCGGACTGCACAGAGGGTGTAGGGTTTATTATATTGTTGGGTATATAATTAATTGTGAGGACAGACCATAATTACTCTGTGCTGAGAGTGTCCAAGGGGCACTGTCTGCTGCTGAGAAGAGTCTCTGCCAACCCCTCATTTATGTGCCACCTCTCCCTCGTGTGCCTGGTCATCCAAGAGGTTTCTCAGTCCCAGTGGTATCATGACTAGGACAGTGCTTTCTCCACAACCTCTGTGACAGGGAGGAGGGGGCTCAGGTACCTCAGTGGCCAAGGTGAGGTATGAGGAGCATGAGCTCATGATGAGCATGAGGAGCCTGTACTAGTGCAGGTGAAAACCAGCTACACAATCACTGTCAAGCCAAGGAAACAGCACCGATCCTGTGCTGAGCTGAGAGAAAGAACAGGGTAAAATATGAAAAAGTTCTGGGAATAAAACAAAGGGAAAAAAACAGATGGGGAAAAGTTTGTACCAAAAAGGCTGGAAGAATGGGATTCTTAGACTGAAGGTGACAGCCAGTGAAAGATGATTTAACTCAGAGGGAAGACGGGTCAGTGACGTAAATAAATGTGGAAGAAAGAACAAAATTAAGTAGGAATGGCCAGACTTGTGCTGGTTAAAGATGTTACTAGTTGAATCCATTGGATGGGAACTGCAGACCTTTCAGTGATGCCAGAGAAGGGGAGAGCTGAACCAAGAAGAGAAGGTGTTGATGGATTTGCTGAGCCCAAGGTAGCACAGAATCACAGAATATGCTGAGTTGGAAGGGACACACAAGGATCATCCAGTCCAACCCTCAGCCCTGCACAGAACCATCCCCAAGAGTCACACCGTGTGCTCCAGAGGATCATCCAAACACTCCTTGAGCTCTGTCAGCCTTGGTGCTGTGACCACTGCCCTGGGGAGCCTGTTCAGTGCCCAATCACCCTCTGGGGGAAGAACCTTTTTTCTAAGCTGCCCTGACACAACTTCAGGCCATTCCCTTGGGCTCTGTTACTGGTCCCCACAGAGCAGAGATCAGTGCCTGCCCCTCCTGTTCCCCTCCCAAGGAAGTTGTAACTGCAGTGAGGTCTCCCCTCAAGGTCAATGAACATAACTGTGGCAGAGGTGGCATTTAAAAGAAACAAAGGGGGAACAGGAGAAAGAAATTGTCACAGTCACTTCTGTGACGATGTGTTTGCATGATTGCTTCTGTAGTACTTGAGGGGAGGTGCTGGGCAGCACTCATTCATGACCCTGGCCCTGCACAGCTACACTCCATGATGTTACACCCCACGGCATTCCCATTATCCTCTTGTGTGGAGTTCACCAGCTAATTAAGGATTTAGCTACAGTTTCATATTTCTGTGTTATGGATTCTCGGTTAATTCATAAAAGCCATTTTGCTCATTCCTGTGATCTGCACTTATAACAAAATAACAGGAAAAATCTGCCAGATTTACTTCAGCTGATACCAAGGACAAAACACAGGATGTTCAATATATATTCCTCTTCCTTCTCTGGCTGTGGTTACAAGGTTAAGAAAGCGCTGAAATTCACAGTGACACCAGTAGTGGTTTTCAAGGCACTTTGTCCCATGAAAGACCTGGCCAGAAGTTTTCACACTTTCAAGAAAATGAAAGCATAAAAGAAAAAGAATTTCCTCATTTCTCCACAGCTCATTTATTTCACCACGGGCCTGGGTCCTCAGTGATGTAACACCAGCAACATATTTGGCTGCTCTTGGTTTGAAACAACGGACAAATCCTGAAATATTCCAGCAGGAGTAAACAGCTGGCATGTATTCCTTGCAGTGCAAATGCTGGATGTAATTTGTCTCCCTCCAGGGTAATTTTATTAATGCAGGCTTGTTTGCTTTAAACTTTAAGTTCTGCTCTTCTCAGAACAGGATATAAATCACTCCACTAATGACAAATAAAAGGAGACATACACGAGGTGCTCATAGTGATGTCAATGCATTGTGGTAAATCCATGAATCAATGTGGGACATGAGAGAGCTAAAATAAAATTCCAAGCTTTGCCGACTAACCGACCTAGCGAATACAAACCCATTTCTTTCCAAAACACATTCTTTTATCTAGAGGGATGTAACGCAGCCTGATCCCAATCAAAACATGACTGCTTCCTTCTGCAAAACTTTCAGGAAAAACTCTGCATCCTTTCAGCCACAGGAGCCATTGGCACTGAACTGGAAGTGTTCAGACAGGAAAATCTCTTCTTCTGTTCATAATTTCCAAATCAGAAGCCATGAAGGGAAAAAAAAGCTGAAAACACTGAAAAAAAAAATCTCTAAAAAACTCTGTTCTTGCTGCATTTAAATGGAAACTTCCTTCGAAAGTAAAGTGTTATGATTGCTAATAATGTCAATATTGACTGCTTTCATGTAGGAAATAACACAATTTCCCATCAATCTCAAAAACGTTTCTTCTTCCTACCTACAAAGTGCCACAATTTAATTAGTTTGTAATGATACAACTGACCTTTTTTTTTTTCTTTCATGGGAAGACTTCATCTAAAAGCAGTTAAGATTGATGGTTAAGAACCCACTTAATTGAGGGCCCAGGAATCCAGCCTTTGCAGGGTAACAGAAAACTTGCTCTAAAATTATGTGTATCAAACCTTTCAGTCCCAAAGGAACTTTCATGTGTTCTCAGTATTAGAAGCTTGGGTTAGCTAAGAAGTAACAAGTATCATACTCATGTTGGAAATACTGTAGAAAAATGTCCCAAAAGTGTTAAAAAATTTGAAAGCAATTTTTTCCACAGAAAGTGCTAAGAAAATTAACCTAAAAATTCCTGGAAGGGCATTCTCGCCCTTTTATTATATTCTGTAACTTATATAAACAGAGCTGTGGAAAGCTTATGAAATTTTCCATTTTTTTTTTCACATGTGCACAAAATCAAAGTCTTGCTAAAACCAACTTTAAATAAGGTGATGAATTGCATTCCTGCTAGTTCTGACTCCACACTGTTCACAGACAGGGAGTGAAAGAGAAGTTTAAGATCATGTTGTCCAGTTCTGTTTCTGCATCAGAGGTTTCCACATCCCATTAACAAGTTTGGTGGAACCTAATCTGGAAGTCTCCAGGACTCTACATGTCCCCTGAGAGTAAATAATACACAGCATGAGAGGAAATGATAGTTATCCAGGCTTCACAGGCTGTAAAAATTAAGGTTTATTAGTCCCTCCAAGCACATAATTATTGGAAAGGCTGAGATTAAACCTTACAGATGGGCACTGGTCCAAATCTTATCTCCTTCTTTGTGGGAACAACCTTTGAATTAGCACAAGAAGGGCCAGCTCCGATCCTGAGTGGGGTCCCTCAGACCCTCAGCACTGCATGGCTAAACCAGGTGTTAAAATAAAGAAGCCTGTCCTAAGTCATCAGCAGCTACTTCTGCTCCTCATTCTCAGTACTCCACCCTGCCTGAGCAGCCCTCACACCGCTGCCCACCCCACCCTGCCTTGGTGCTGAGCCCCTTCGGGAGTCCCGTGGTCATCCACAAGGAAGCAGAGGAAGTTTCCCCTCAGAAAGGTTTTTGGGGATTGCCATTTTTACACAGATCACATGGAAACAAACTGAAATAAACAGGATAAAAAAAAAACAAACCAAAAACCAGCTGTGTCTGAGCCTGTTCAAGGCTTGTAGGCTGGGGCTTGTCCAGGCTTGTGCACACAGGGACTCAGAACAGCAGTCACTGTGGCCATGACTATCAAACCAAAATCATGTTCATCTCCTAAGCTAATATACAAGGATAAACCCCAAACCAAACTATTAAACTAACAGTATTTTGAACCTGATGGGTCTCTCATATTGGTTTTGCAGGATTAACCCAGAAGAAGCTCTGTGAGCCCAGAATTGCACCAGGGGAGGGGGCAGAGAAGCAGCTGGGAGTAAAACTGTGCAATATGTGTAGTCTGCATTTGGCAGGTGATTTGCAGGTGATTCCCGAAGTCCCACACGTACCTTGCAGGTTAACCCTGGACACAGGTGGCTGACTGGTGGCTGGAGATCTCCTATGAGGGATAGAGAATACTCTGTCAATAGGTATTATTTTATCATTCCAAATGCTGCTGGCAGTTCTGTCTACTCCCCCTGTTAAAAATCCTTTTTTCAATCTCACAAAGAAGCCCAAAACACTTTACAATGACTTGTTGAGCACTATGGGCAGACCTGTTAGGAAAACCCAAAGATGTACGTCCCCTGGCTAGGCACACACACATGCTGGAAATGTGCCATCATCCCATGCTGCCTTTGCCACTTTCTGCTCAAAATACACCTGGAAGTCAGCAAGGGCCTGTCTCTGTGGCTGAAAGGGTCAGTGGCTTCCCCAGGGTCAAGGCCTTCTCCCAGAAAGCTTTTCCCTACAGAGACTGGAATGGACCCTGAAGTAATATCAAACTGTTGCAAGGCAATGCCATAGGTAAGGTCAGAAGTGTGTCTTTAAACCCTGCAGGTAACATCTGAATTGCTCCTGAAGTAAAAGGATGCTGCAGTCACCAGTGTTAAGCTCTGAAACAGCTGAAGGACATTTTTTTCACTGGGAGCAAAAATGTCATCAGCAAAGCCTGGATTTCAGAAGGACCAAAATCTATTTGAAAAACTGGTTCAAGTCAAGCCAAGAGGGTCTGAGTGGAAAAAGGTGCAGTATCTCTCCAAATGTCAACATAGTTCTCTGTGAGATTTGCCAAATAAAGCTGTTACTTTTTCAAGTTGAAACCATCATTGGAGACTTCTTTTTTAAAGGAGTTAAAAAGAGTTGACACCAAAATCAAGATACTTCAGTTCAGATTGAAGGCAGTACTTCAGGCTGACCAAAAATGAAACTTTGGGCTTCTGCTTCCCTAAGAAGTTTCAGATACATTTTAACTGCAGCCAGATTTCCCCACACTCTCTTTGCCAGCCTCCTAACCCCAATTTTTTGAGTCAGCCACTGAACTGAACATCCATTATTTGCCAGCTCTCCTTTGAAGCTAAAATCAAAGGAGGCAAGCGGCTCAATTCTGCTGCAATTGTAGCTCCGGGGGGTTCTTCAGAAGTGCTCCAGGAAGGCCTTGCTGCCCAGGTGAGATCTCTGGTTCCACCCTTGATCCCGGCCTCTGGACCCACCAGCAGCGTGGGGCTGGCCAGCCTCCACAGCCTGCTCCCACCAGCAGGCTCCCTGGGATTTCAAAGGCTTGGCTGTTCTGGAGGGATGTGCAGGACCCAGATTCTTCGAAGGGTTCAGCACAGGGCACACAATTCTCTGAAAATCTGCCCTGACCTGCCTCTGCTGAGCCTTTGAAAAGGCAAATCTTGAAATCTCTCAAAAACAGAAACTCCCCAATAGGGACATGATGCTGCGGCTGCAGCGCTTCCAGTATCGGGGGAGATGTGCTCCAGGTATCTCCAAACCCTGAGCTGCACAGACATGCCTTTGGGGGGGGCGGGGACGCATGAACTGCTAGTCAGGAGGGTATTCCCCGCTCCAAAGCCTGGAAAGGGAACAACTGCTCCCGGCATCCTCCAATTTATGGCCGTGCCCATCCTGTTTTTGTGGCAACCAGGGCGCAGGCAACGGAGACCCAGAGATGTGGCTTTCAACAGCAACATCTCTTCTTGGCCATCACTCCGCTCAAGTGTTCACAGCTCCCCCTTCCCGCTCCTTCCCTCTTGCCGGCGGGCATGAAAAAGAGCAGGCACTGGATGCTTTCTGACCATGTCCTGGGCCACAATTGCCAAACTCCAGCACTCCAAACCCATTAATCATACTCTCCTCTTTTCCAATCAGGAAACTGCCTTAAGAACCCTGACGTTAAAGTCCAAAAAATACGACTGCTGGTTGTTTTTTTTCCTCCAGCCCTTAACATTCATATTTTCCAGCAAATATGTGGGACAGCATCCTCTTTTTTCTTTCTCAGGCCAGAATGAGTGGAGGAGGAAGAAAAAAGAGAGGAGAGGAAGGGTTAAAGAAAAGCTGAGACTCTCATGATCCCCAGTGCAGAAGTTTAAGTAAAATATCACATATCATGAGACATATGATAAAATCATGAGCTGGCAGCATGGCTGTGACCCAGCAGAGCTGTTTGGAAACTGTGCGGGAAGCTCCTCAGCGCCTGGAAGCACATTCTGCCACAGATTTGGATGTTTGGCATATAATGGTTTAAACATTTAGCGACTTTTACTTTGGCTGGGCAAACGACTTTATATCTCAATCAAATCTGGGAATGTTTTCAAAAGGACACTGTAAGATGCCTGTGTGTCCTACAGGTTACGCCCTCGCTTCCTTCCGGCCCCGTCCGATTTCAGATTCCTCATTAGGAACTGCTGAAATGCTCGAGCTGTTCAAAAAAGTAAAACTTAAAAAAAAAAAGAATCTATTTCAGCCATCTGTTTTTCTATTAACCTCCATCTTGGAATGCGGTGGTTCCTTCCCATCAAAATTTGCAAACAGAAATCAACAGGAGGAAAGCCTGGATAAAATGCTGGGCTTTATGTAAAATACAATACTGAGTTGGAAGGGAGAATGCAGAGCTCGTGGAGGGCATCCAGGTGACGCCACTCACACCTGCAGCAGTGAAGCAAGACCATGGTGTCCCCCTGGAATGGATTTTTGCACCTCATCCTTTGCTTCTGGAGCCGGCAGGATGCTTTGGAGCGAGCAGCGCCTGCCAGTCTCAGGGTGGGATAAATGGGATGGGTGGGTGCGCAGGCAACATCGCCAAGAATGAATGATTGTTGGTTAGACGCAAAACAGCTCTCTTGGGGCAAAACAGGCCAGAAGATGATGATGACTGGCTCAGTATAAATAGGCAAGGGAAAACAGTGGTTCCGGACAAAGGCATAAAAAAGGGTTTCTTTGGTTTCTCCTGTTCAGCAGGTACAAAACCCAACATTCTTCTCTGAGAGCATCACCTTCCCCACTCAGAGCAAAGGAAGTGATGTGGGATCCCTGGCTGTAGGTGGCACAGGCCAGTTCCCTGGGCAGCCCCCGTGGAGCCGAGCTGCAGGACACTGTTGCCTGCCCTGCCAGAAAATTCTTGCTGTCCCCAGAGCTTTATGCATGGGGTCTTCATCCTTGGCATCTGCCATGAACAACTCCCTTGTGAATCAGTGATGGAAATGCAGGGCAGGACCATGGCTTGACTGAACAGTGATGATGTCTCTGCTCTTAGCTGGGCACCTGTGGAACACTTGGGACAGTCAAGGCGGCAAAGTGAGGAAGATCATGGAATTGTTTAGGTTGGAAGAGACCTCTAAGATCACCAGGTCCCACCCATCACTGCCAAGGTCACCATTAAACCATGTCCCCAAGAGCCACATCCACACGTCTTTTAAATTCCCCAAGGGACAGGGACTCCACCACTGCTGTGGGCACCTGTGCCAGGGCTGGACAAAAATTTATGTGAAGAAATTCTTCATGATATTAAAATAAACCTCTCCTGGCATACCTTGAGGCCGTTTCCCCCTGTCCTGGCCCTTGTTCCCTGAGAGCAGAGTCCAACCACCACCTGGCTTCACCCTCCTGTCAGGGAGTTGCAGAGAGTGAGAAGGTCCTGCCTGAGCCTCCTTTCCTCCAGACTGAGCCCCTCCAGCTCTCTCAGCCACTTCTGTTGCTCCAGACCCTTCCTCAGCTCCTTTCCCTTCTCTGGACATACTCCAGCCCCTCATTGTCTTTTTTTGCGGTGGGGGGGGGCCTAATAATGAACCCAAGATTGGAGGTGCACATCAGACACAGCACACAAGCCGAAACACTTCGCTCCCTGCTCGGGAGGAGGTGAGGACTGTGAGGGGCTGAGGGACAGACGCCATGAGGGGCTGAGGGGATGGATGCCACCAGGGGAGAGGACATGGCGCCCCCTGGCGTCCCGCGCAAACCGCGGCGGGCGAGCCGGGCGGGGGCGATGGAGGAGCCCTCAGGCACAGCACTCCCCGGCCCCCGCCGCCCCTGCCCGGCCCCAACCCCCCGACTCCTCCTCCGGGCGACCTTAAGGGAACTTAAAAAGGGAACTTAAAAAGCCAGGCTTACTTGTTGGAGGTGCCGTGTAAATTGGTGAGGAGCGTGAAGTTGTTCCTCACGCTTCTTAGGCTGGCCAGGACCTGAGGGAGACAAAACCACAGGCGTCACCTTTTTCACTTTAGTGCTTTAAAAACAATTTTAGAGGCCAATACGCCACCAACTTACCTGGGCGAAAGGTGTGACAATCAGGTCGTCGCCGTGCCTAATAAAAAATGGAGAAATTGTATAAATTGATGTATAAATTTACCCTTTAAAAGAGCAAAATTCACCTCTGGGAATGAGTGTTTTCCTCATGCCACAAAAACACACGAACCCACGCAGCGTTTATTTAACACCACATAAAACGTTGCTCCTAATGGAAAGGTCACAGTGTATATCCAAAACAACCCAGCTGGAGCGAGTGTTCGGATTGGGAACACCAGGCAGTAAAAGCCAGGAAATTCAAAAGTTAAGGCTCTCGCTTGCACCGCGGTGGAAAAAAAAACATAATGGTGCGGGGAAAGGTCACCTTTGAATTTCCTGGCTTTTGTTGATCTCTGTCGCAGTCTTTAATGTTATTCAGACGCCGGGTTTTGTCCGACTGTTTTCATCATGGAAGATTTGAGTAGAAGTTCTGAGCAAAATATATCATCACCATCGATAAGAGGGAATTTTTTTTGGTGATATTATATATAGTACTTGTGTGTGTATGGAAAATCCAGTATGATTTACCTATCTGAGCGATGGTGGGGTATAGAATAACCAAATCATGGAATGGTTTGGGTTGGAAGGGACCTTAAAGATCAACTCATTCAACCCCTTGCCATGGGCAGGGACATCTTCCATTAGACCAGGTTACTCCAAGCTGGCCTTGGACACTTCCAGGAATGGGGCAGCCACAGCTGCTCTGGGTAACCTGTGCCAGGGCCTCCCCACCCTCACAGGGAAGAATTCCTTCCCACTGTTCCATCTAACCCTGCCCTCTGGCAGTGGGAAGCCATTCCCCCTTGTCCTGTCACTCCTTGTCAGGTAATGCTGGGTGGGACCTGGTGATCTTAGAGGTCTCTTCCAACCTAAACAAGGGGCTCTCTTGGAGCTCCTTTAGGCATTGGAAGAGGCTCTAAGGTCTTCCTGAAGCAATGTTGTAACAAATTATGTGATTAATCCCATAAGGAACAACAGGATCCCACCCGAACAAGGGCAGAACAGGCTGCAGGCTGCCATGGGCACCTCTGGAGATGTGTCCACCACTGCGTGACTCCTCCAAAAGAGTATTGTCCCTGCCTGTGCTGCCACAGAGCTCATCCCCTGTCAGTATCAGTGCTGCGAAGTCTACATTTTAATTAAAATTGTCTCAACACTGATGTCAAAATCAAGTTGGTGTGGGGGTGCTGGTTTCCCCAAGTGCTGCTGGAGCCTCGATGCCTGCAGGGAATGGACAACTCGACTAAAGGGAGCCATGAGTTTGGGAGAAATGATGGGATTCCCCCACCCCAACACACTGCTGGGAACACTGGGCAATTGTTTAAATCCACCGTTTACACCAAACATGGCATTTGCATAATCTGGAGTGGTTACTTTGGTAAACATTTACTACGTGTTAACTCACAGCAGGGATATTCTCTTTCAGGAGAATTCTCATGGAGCTTGCTAATATTTAGTTCTCCATTTTGTGACAGAACTTGTAGGGCTTTCGCAACAGCTCAACTTTTTTTACGAGCACCTTTTTTATAGCTTAATGGTCACTTTAAAACTTTAAACTGGGCCTTTCAAAATAAAGGGCTGCAAATCCAGGGCACTCATTTAAGCTCCAGGCTCTGTGTGTATTGATCCTCTTGAGCTCAGCCATCTGTCTTGGCTCATTTTGCGCTCAGTTCTAGCAAGCAGCTGCTAACACTAAACAGGATGGAGAAGAGCTATACTGTAAATATAAGTACAGTACAACTTCTCTGTTGTTTCAGGATATGGATTTGAAAGCTCTTCAGCTAAATTATGGAGAAAAACTGGAATGTTTTAAGGATGGGATGGGGGGGGGGGTGTTGGATCTGCCTTGGCAGACTGTAAAACCACCCGTTCTTGGGCGCTCCAGCTGTGAAATATGAGTGTACCACTCATAAGTCCTCTTAACAGAGCTCTGAGGATTATAGCAGCCATGTAAAGTTCTTAGTGAGCCGAATTTCTGCTTACTGTTCACTTGGGAGAGAAGAGTTCCTGGACATGGTCTTTGGTGATAAGTCGTAGTCGCTGTCGGATCTGTACAGGAACGACTCCCGGCGCTGGCTGTGGCCTGGGAACGTCGTGTGCAATACGAGTCCTGACGAGGAGCTGGCCTGCGGGTCCAGCGGGCTGCGACCTGGGGACGGGCCATTTTCCACATCGAAGCTGTGAACAAAGCACATACTGTGTGTCACACGTCTGCCAAAACAGGTGTTTCAGTGCCTGTGTTACGTTTGCATTGCTCACACCATGTAATTTGCTCAGTACAGGAGATGCAGGGCTGCATTTACTGCAGCCTCTTGCTGGCATGTTTCTATTGTATCAAGCAGGACTCTGCGTGACAATAAAACATTTACACCGGAGGGCTCTTTCCTGGCTGCATCTGCTCAGGCTTCCTTTGGCCTGAATTTCTCTCGGCTCAGCACAGCTTCTGTGGCTCTCAGCATGAACACACAGCAGCTGAAGAGGGCAGGGTTAGGTTAGAGATTAGGGAGAAGAAATTCCTCCCTGGGAGGGTGTGAGGCCCTGGGACAGGTTGCCCAGAGAAGCTGTGGCTGCCCCATCCCTGGAAGTGTCCAAGGCCAGGTTGGATGAGGCTTGGAGCAACCTGGTGTAGTGGAAGGTGTTCCTGCCCATGGCAGGGGGGTGTAACGAGATGAGCTTCCAACCAAACCATTCCAGAATTCCATTATTCTAAACAACATCACCAATCTCTGGAGCTCTCCACACTCCACCCTCATGGATGCTTGCACAAGTCAGGGGGTTCCATCTGCCAAATCTCACTCCAAGCCTTACAAGCATAACAGGCACTAAAGATGCTACAACACGACAACCCCCCCTCCAGCCCAGCCCTGTCCCCATCCACTCTGGGACAAATTTTGAAATCTTGCAAAGTTGGCAAGAACTTGGCAGTTGTGTGAGATGGATGCCCAAGTCTCTTCCCAGTCACAGCTCACGTTTTAGCCATTCAAGGTATTAGTTCAGTGAATTTTAAACAGCTGGGATTAAAAATAAATTAAAAAGAAAAACTCCAAACCTCCCGTCACCGTTTCCATTATACACCCACTTTCTTAAGGTTTCGTAACTTGGCTGCTGTAATTTGTGGCTGAAATCACCCTGGACACTTTAACAAGTGACACCCCTCGTAAACCCTGAAAATAAGCAGGTTGGCCTCCTTTGCTTGGGCATTTGGACCTGATATAAATACCAGATGTGTGACCATGCCCCAGTGAAGCCAAATGAAATAAGGCTGCATTCAGGATGAATTTTCTTGCCTTTGGAACTTTGAGGCTTCACCTCACTTACAGTGAGAGCTCAGTTCTCGCTTCTCAGTGCCACATACCACTCCCCATTCCTAATGTTCTCCCAATTTATTGCTCCTGCTGGGCCATGGCTATGATACCAAGCTGTGGTCCCTGCCATGAATTTCTCCATCCCTCCCCACTGCTGCCTCCTCCAGTGCTTTAATCCAGAAGATCTCCTCAGCACAGTGGCAGGGAAGGCCCTGGCTCTCCCTCTGCTCTGCAGCTCTGCTTTAACCGCTGCAGGAGGAGCAGATAAAGTATTAGCTTAAAAAAATTATTAGTATTAAAAAATAACAACCGACGACAGCAATGACAGACCAGCTCTGCTGGAGGTTACTCTGCTCCTTGTGGTTGCAGACAGATGGTGACTACTTTGGTCTCATGCTATTTGGTCCCACATGTGGTTCCTCCAGAATTAAGAAATGCATGAGAACAAGCATTCAAGTAATGCAATTAAAAAATGCATGAGCACCCCTGCAAGGATTTTTAGGTCCTTTGGAAATGCAAAGGTAGGACACCAGTGTAACACAGTACACATTGAAGAGATTCCTACATCCACCACCCCTCACTGGAGTGTTTACTTACCCAGCTGCTGAAGTGCATCTTGAAACTGGTAATGGCTCAATTAATGTTCTTTGCTTTTACTCTTTGTTATCTGCCCTTTTACCAAAGGCAGGCTGAGTACACTTTATTTGTACCCACAGAATACTCAACAGAAGAAACTCAGCCCTGTAACTATGGCATCTACAAACAACAGCCAGATAATAATTATTCCATACCTATTCAGAAAATTAACTCTGATTACTCAAAAGACTGTTGCAAAACCATCAGTTGGGAACATTCAGTTTACTGACACAAATGGAAATTCAGCTCTGAACTAAATGTGAGAATTTAGCCAAGCAGAGCTTCTACTGGATGTTTGATACCTGCTGCTCACTGGTGGGCATCAGCAACTGGTTTGGGAGAAAAAGTCCACACTTTAGAGGTTTAAAAAGTGTGTAAGAGGTGAAGACAGGAGGCAGGAGCAAGGCTGATGAGGGATCTTTGAAAAGACAACTACTCTGCAGCAAAGTAAGTTTAGGAAGAGGGGAGCATGGCCTCTGTGCCTTGTGATAGGTGGAAGATACTCAAAACCTCTTCTCTTTCCCTCCATTAACATAAAAACAAGCTCTTTGCTAGTCTAGGCCTATCCTGAGTCACACTTGCAGAAAGTCCCACCTAAGTCATGGGGATTTTCAATATCTTTGGAGGGCATGAACACTTTAGTAGCTGGAGGCATAGGAAGGACCCTGTTGCTCTGTGACCTGGGTCAAAGGCACAGCTCCATCTCCTTTTTCCTTCTGCAGGATGTTAATGAGTTGAAGAGGAAAGGAGGTGACAGCAGGTGGCAGGAGTTAGCTGAAGCTGGCTCTGACAGGCAGTGAGGGGACACTGGCCTTAGACCTGGGGAAAGCTGTGACTGAGACACAGTGATGTACAGTGAACATGGTAATGAACGGTAATGAGCAGACACACAATGGCGAGCCAGGAGAAATCACTGCAAAACACAGCGAGGTTTTTCCTGAGTCACTCTGCAAAACAAAGGAAATTAATAAAAGCAACCCCCAACTGTCCAAATTCTGTAGTTTTACTGTAACAGTTACAATATCATAGAATCATGGAATATCCTGAGCTTGAAGGAACCCACAGGGATCATCCAGTCCAACTCCTGGCCCTGCACAGGACACCCCAACAATCCCAGCCTGTCCCTGAGAGTGGTGTCCAAACACTCCTTGAGCTCTGTCAGCCTTGGTGCTGTGACCACTGCCCTGGGGAGACTGTTCAGTGCCCGACCACCCTCTGGGGGAAGAACCTTTTCCTAAGATCCAGCCTAACCCTCTCTTGACTCAGCTTCAGGCCATTCCCTCTGGTCCTGTCACTGGTCACTAGAGAGAATAAATCAGTGCTGCCCCTTTACTTCCCTTTGACAGGAACCTGCAGCTCCTCATGAGGTCTCCCCTCACTCTCCTCCAGGATGAACAAGCCAAGTGCCCTCAGCTGTTCCTCTCATGGCTTCCCCTCCAGACCCTTCACCAGCATGGGAACATACTGTCTCTGGATTACCATTGCCCACGAGAAGTCTTGGAATGTGGCAAAATTTGGCAAAAAGACTGCAAAATAGGATTGTGCTGTGATTTGGATGTAATTCAGAGTCATTTGAATAACCATTGCAAGTCAAATGGTTTCCACAAGAGCTGTGCAGCCCCACAGTTTGCTCTGTAGTATGGAACACAAACACATTTCAGCCCATCAGACAAGGCAGGCTTGTGGTTTTCTTGTTTATGTTGGGAATCGACACTTTTCCTTGAGATGACAGCACTGACTCTCCAAGAGGGCTCACCATCTGCTTTGCCTTCCCAGACTCATTCCTGAGGACATCACTCCCAATCTTCTAACTACAGTACCACCCTTACGATGGTCTCAAATATGTTTCCAAAATACAGAGGTTTGGGCAGATTCTGATAATTATAAAGATCCTCTCACAATCATTGTAGCCTTGTATGTCACCAAGACATCCACCAGGATTCTTATCACCATTAGCAACGAAAAATGCTGTTTCTTACACCTCGGACTTATACAGGCATGACTGCTTGGCCCTGCTGTGTAATGCTGTGCCCCTGTTCCCCATTATGAGAACACCTTGCTGCTTTTTCTAAATAATCTTCCACGTGGAAAGGCCTGTGCTTGAAACCATCGGCACTTAATAAAGTAGGGTTGGACACATCATTGGCATGCCAGAGCCTGGCACAGGTACAGGGCTCCCCAGGTAGCAGTGACCTGCTTCCCCTCCTGAGCTTCTCCCAGCCAGGGGAAAACCTTGTTGCTCTCAAGAGCCACTCAGAAGTGTTCAAATCCCTCTGCTAGGTTTGTCCATCATGTTGTTCCTAACTTTTTTATCCAGGTGAGACCCAACCTGCAGTGCTGCCTCCAGCTCTGGGGAACAACACTAGAAAGATGTGGAGCTGCTGGAGCAAGTCCAGAGGAGGCCACAGAGATGCTCCAAGGGATGGAGCCCCTCTACTCTGGGGACAGGCTGGGAGAGCTGGGGGTGTTCACCTGGAGAGGAGAAGGCTCCAGGGACAGCTTAGACCCTCTTCCAGTGCCTAAAGGGGCTCCAAGAGAGCTGGAGATGGACTTTATACAAGGGCCTGGAGGGACAGTACAAGGGGGAACGGCTTCCCACTGCCAGAGGACAGGGTTAGGTGGGATACTGGGAAGGAATCCTTCCCTGGGAGGGTGATGAGGCCCTGGCACAGGTTGCCCAGAGAAGCTGTGGCTGCCCCATCCCTGGAAGTGTCCAAGGCCAGGTTGGACAGGGCTTGGAGCAACCTGGTCTAGTGGAAGGTGTCCCTGCCCATGGCAGGGGGTGGAATGAGTTGATCTTTAAGGGTCCTTCCAACCCAAACCACTGTGGGATTCTGTGATCTCCAGAGCATGAACCCCTGAGCCGCCCAATGTAGAGCCATCAGCCCCCTGCAGCCCCTCCCCAGCACTGTATCACAGCTGCCTGGCACAGAACACAGCAGAGCTTCTGAAGTGTTTGTAACATAAACTGTCATCTGCTGCTAAACATGTAATTAAGCCTCTGCATGTATCAAAAAGCAAAAATATATGTTTACTTGACTTTGTAATCTCCAAATATAAAAGTTCAAGGCCAGGTTGGACAGGGCTTGGAGCAATCCAGTCTAGTGGAAGGTGTCTGTCCCTGCCCATGGCAGGGGAGTGGAATGAGGTGGTTTTTAAGGTCTCTTTCAAACCAAACCATTCTGTGATTCTGTGGTCCACTTTTTCTAGCAGCTCCCCTGTTCAGTGCATATAAAGGAGGCAGAATAACCATGGCCACAATCATTACCTTGCCCTTGGCTTTGAATGCCAGTTTGACTGATTTCAACACTCAGAGCCCAAAACAGACCTGAGAGCTGCTGGTGCTCCCTTTGCAACCCCAGATCCATCCTCAGCATAGCTCAAAGACAACAGTGAGTATCCAGAGCCAGAGCCCTCTCAGCTCTCTAGCAGAACTCATCAGCAGCACCCTGGGGAGGCTCACGGTTTGCACAGCAGCAAATGTCAAGGACAGCATCTAGCACTGTGCTGTGCCAGCTGCACCTCGTGCCATGTCGGAACAGCCTCCGGGAGATGGTTGGAAAAGTACAGAGGGAGGTAAAAATGAGTTGGGATTTTCTTTTAGCATGAACGGTTCCAACAAATCTAATCCTTTTCATGTTTACTACAGATAAGTAGCTTGACGTTATCCTGTAACAAGCTAACATTGTGGGGTTGTTTAAGTCCCCCAGAGAAGAATTCCTGAATTCTATAAATCAGTTGTTAATTTTCCAAATGTACATCCTGGGCTAGTTTGTCCTCTTCCTATGGTTCACTGCCATTAATCTCTGGAAAATGCAAGGCATAGTCAAACACAGCAGACACCCCACTCTGCTTTTTCTTCCAGAGCTTGGGAACACAGATGGGTGTGCGAGTGCTCACTCCCAGCACAGAGAGCAATGCCACTTCCTAAGGGCTTTTTCCTTCTGAAAAGATTCCAGCTAACAATTGCTGGAGTAGCTGCTTTCCTTCCTACCACTGCTGCCCCAGCCAAGGTATTAACAAGCTATTACAGGCACAGGTTACCCAGAGAAGCTGTGGCTGCCCCATCCCTGGAAGTGTCCAAGGCCAGGTTGGACAGGGCTTGGAGCAACCTGGGATAGTGGAAGGTGTTCCTGCCCATGGCAGCGGGCAGAATGAGTTGAACTTTAAGGTCCCTTCCAACCCAGCCCATTCCAGGATTCCATGATAACCCTCCCTGTGAAGCACTTACACAGCTCTTCTCCTCACCTTCCAGGTGTTCCTGCCCAGCATCCACTACCTGCCCACAGCTCACCAAGACCAAACATCTGGCACATGGGCTGTGGTTCTGCTGTGCTGAAGGGCCCGGCTGGGTCTTGCCAAGGGGATAACTGCCACTTTTTCCCTGCTGAGAAGGTGCTGGACAGTCACATGCTTGTGGCCAGTGGCAGAGGTGGCACAGGGACAGCACGGTGCTCCAGACAGTCACTGGATTTTGGCATCACCTGCTCTGTGAAACACAGAGCTTTACATTCAAGTTTACATGCAGATGTTTACATTTAAGTTATGGGACAGTGTTTATTCCAGTCTGGCCTGGCTGTTCTGCTCTGTTCAGCATCAGCTTTTACAGCTCCATCCAAGCCCCATAACATTCTACAGACTCTCTTTTCCAATGCACAGCACATGGATGTTGCCTCCCATGGAGGAGGCTGCCCTCAGCAGCCTGGCTCATGTGATGGAGACTCCAATGCAGGGCTGCAGGTGACCCCAAATGCCTCTGGTGGGGGCCCAGGACACCCTACAGCACTTGTGCCTATGGACAAGCCCTGCTCCCTGCCCCAAACCATCTTGGGGTGGGCAATTCCACCCAGCAGGTGGGGACACAGGGTCCAGCCTTGCCTATTCTCCACCAGGATATTACTGGTAACAAAAGGGGAATTACAGGCCTACATTGCATCTTTTATCGATGTGTCTTCAAGTATCTCATATACCTTTTAAGTGTAATTTGCACTTAACTCTCTTCCCAAAGCACACAGTGCCCTGATGGCAAAGGCAGACCATCAGCACGGCTCTCAAGGGTGCAGTCCAGCAAATGACCTCTGCTTCCAGCATGCAGGAAAGCATTTCCGTATCTGTATGGAACCAGAGCATCAGAAGCCTGTCAGCCAGAGTCATGCTTTACTTCAGCCTGCCCTTAAAGAGAGGATCTCCTGGCATGATGCCAAGAGGCACTTTTGCCTTTTCAAACAGGCTGTGAAGCTCAGAGTGAGTTGCTTTGCTCCACCACAGCTCTGCCACAGCTCCATCCGGCACCACACAGGCACCAGCTGCACATCACAGAGCTGTTCTCACCTGCTGTCACACAAGCTGGGGACAAGGATAAAGTGACAACCATTTTAACCACTTATACAGACCACAGAGTTTTCCATTTTGCCTGAGCTGAACGGAGAGCACAGACAGCCTTTGAGTTGGAAGACTCACAGTTTTTCTGCACTAATGTTTTAAACTCCCCTCA
This sequence comes from Corapipo altera, assembly GCF_003945725.1. Taxonomy (NCBI): domain Eukaryota; kingdom Metazoa; phylum Chordata; class Aves; order Passeriformes; family Pipridae; genus Corapipo; species Corapipo altera. The sequence continues at coordinate 7,451,951 of NW_020884905.1, forward strand.
GCCCATCCCCAGCACCCAACAGAGGGCATGTGGAAAGCTGCTGTGCTCAGAAATACACCCAGTCTTCCCACTTGAATAATTATTTGACCTGGTTTTTGGATTTATATCCATAATTGAGATCTGTGTGGCCTGTCAGCAAAAAGACAGTGAAATGTCCTAAGATGGTATTGAGATCATTAAATCCTTTGGAGACTCAGGCCCCCTAAAATAATTAATCCAGCTGGGTACATTTCAGCAAAATTTTACTTGCTTCACATCTTTCAAATGTCTGCACTCTCCATCTTTTATATCCATAGGAAAGGACGCTGCAATAGCAAATGTCAGAGCACACTGATGTGATTCCAAGGGCAATCTTTTTTATAGCTCTTATTGATCATTTGAGGCCCAGCAGAAGCTCAATGCAAAAGTTGCCTCATCCAAATCATGAGCATCTGCCAACTGATACTATTTGAGGGAAAAATATCAAGGATGGGAAAACCTGGCCCTTTGACAGAAAGTCCTGTGTTTGCTCTGTCTGAGGGGTTTGGCACATGGACCAGAAAGGGGGTTGGGAACCTGCTGCTCCCCCTGTGGAGGGGTGATGCCCTGCCCACATGTGAGCCAAAAGCAAAGGCCAGAGGAGAAGAAGGGATCTTCAAGCTGGCATAAGAACAAATGGGCATAAAATGGACATAAATAAACTGAGGTTGGAAATCAGAGAAAAATTTTTTGCCTCGAGAGCAGACAGATCACTAAACAGCTTTCCTGTGGGAGTGCTGGGGGGTAAACACTGACTTGATGTTACTGCTGGTGGAACTAGTGGAGTAATTCACTAAACATTTCTCTTGGGGAGACCTTAAAGCCCCTTCCAGTGCCTAAAGAGGCTCCAAGAGAGCTGGAGAGGGACTTGGGACAAGGGCCTGGAGGAACAGTACAAGAGGGAATGGCTTCCCACTGCCAGAGTACAGGGTTACATGGGATATTGGGAAGGAATTCTCCCCTGTGAGGGTGGGGAGGCCCTGGCACAGATTGCCCAGAGAAGCTGTGGCTGCCCCATCCCTGGAAGTGTCCAAGGCCAGGTTGGACAGGGCTTGGAGCAACCTGTTCTAGCAGAAGGTTTCCCTGCCCATGGCAGGGGGTAGAACTGGATGACTTTAAGGTCCCTTCCAACCCAAACCAGTCCAGGGTTCTGTGGTCTAAATAAAATCCAAGCAAGGGATTGGTGTTAAAATCGTGTTGCACCACCCCAGTAGAGAACCCTCCGGCCTGGCCTCTGCCCCCACTGCCATTCCCATAACTTTGATGACCCCGTGGCTCAGCTGAGGCACAGGCAGAGGCAGTGAATACAAAGCCTGCCGTCCCTGGGCGTGCACCACACAGCGTTTCCATAAATTTGCATTTTTACTAATGACAGTGAGCTGGAAGGGACCCCTGCACAGCCTCAGCAGGGACCGGCAGGGACATGCTCTGCCTGCCCACACTCCCTCCCTTCCTCCTCTGGCTGTTTGATAACAGGGGGAAGAAGAGGGTGAAGTTAAGCCACAGATTTATTTTTTCTGCCATTAAGTCACATGCTCTGCAATAAGCTTTAATCATTCAGGACAGCAAACTGGATTTAGCAGAAGGGAAACCTTCCACAACATAAAGAGAAGATAGAGATGGTGGGCAGCAAGAATAAAACCTTCTAAAGTGGTGACTACAAGCCCAAACAGCCAGGCAGGACAAAAGTCCTGCAGCATATCTCATGTAGTTTATGCCAAATGGTGAGGTCATGCAGCAGACACAAGGCTTCAGCTTTTCCAGGTGTGGTGGAGTCCTTGCAGGACTGCCAGCTACTGAGCACAGGATACTTCAGGAAGGAGGGAAACACTATCACTCAGCACATATGATATCCATTATCTGTTTTTATTTCCCCTGAACTTTTCCAGCATCCTTCCAGCTTGCTTCTCCATCCAAAACAAGTCTTCCAAACCCTGGTGTGTCCACACAGGTCATCCCTTGTTGGGAGCCTGGATCAACACCATCCCAGTTTTTCCACTCTCACCAACACAGTGCAGGAATCTCTGCTCCATCCCTGGTTCCCAACATGCAGCTGAAACACTCAGTTTGCCACTTCCTCTACACACAGTTTCACAACCATCATGTGACTCCTCTAGAGCGTGTCTGTGCTTGTAACAGTCTGTGTCTTCTCACTGCTAAATTATCTCCCTGCTCAAGCCCTACCTCAGGTGATCATCGCACTGTGAAGCCCTTTGGAAAGGCTCCTGCACCTCAACCAGCTGCTCTGTGCTGTGCTTCTAAAAGTCTCTTGGGAATGAATGATTTCTCTGATGTGAAAGCAAATAGTGCACTGTTGGCACCAAAAATATCATTTAATAACTGTTATGTTCCCTAAATCTGCAAATCTTCTCCAGACCTGCTTCAGGGCTCATTTTGATTAAGGATCCCTTAGAAACTGTCTCATGTTGAAAATCACTTGCTGGAAACACTGGAGTCACTACAAACCATAAAGCTGCACTGTTCAAAAGAAATAGAGACATGGGGGCACTGAGCAAACTTCAGCTCAAAACTATCAATATCTGAAATGCAGCTATAAGTCAACAAGTCCAGGAGCATCAAACAACACAGCCACAGTGACTGGGAGATTTGGAAGAAATATGAGCAGAGCACTTGCCACAATTGATTACCATTTAATAACAGAGAAGGTGAAGTTTTCAGTGTGAATAAACACAAATGTGTAGGCCTGGCACAAAATCATTACATCTGATAGTAGTTAAAGATTTGCGTCACCACAGTAAAAGCTCCATTCTTGAGCTAATAGAATTGAGACATCCTGGGTATTTCAGGGTATTGATAAAGGTTTGGCCTGAGCTAACAAAGTATGAGTGAGCAGAGGTGATCAATGGGCAAAATGGATCCATTTAAAAATATTGACTCATTGTGTGAAAACATTCACTGTGGCAAAACCTGGGAAGAGTACACAGTGATGGGTTACTCCAAGGGGAAGGAAGAAATATTTAATTTCATGGATGAAACAGGGGAGAGAAAACACCTGAAACTAGAGAGGAGTTGCTGAAAACAACTGAAATTAGTGAGGAGCTGCTGAAAGCACCTGAAGCCAGTGAGGAGCTGCTGAAACAGATGGTGCCAGGCTCTGTTCAGTGGTGCCCAATGACAGGACAAGAAGCAATGGCCATAAACTAAAACACAAGTAGTACCACCTCAACAGAAGTAAGAACTTCTTTCCATAGAGGGTGGTAGAGCACAGGAACAGCTGCCCAGGTAGGGTGTGGAGCCTCCCTCTCTGGAGACATTCCAATCCCACCTGGACATGTTCCTGTGTCACCTTTTCCAGGTGACTCTGCCTGGGCAGGGGGGCTGGATCGGATGATCTCCAGAGGTCCCTTCCAACCCTAATGATTCTATGTTTCTGTGAAAACACCCACAACTATTGAGGAGCTGCTGAAAGCCTTGATGAGGGGCTGGATGGGGGGACACTGGTGTGGCAGGAAGGGCAGGCAGGGCAGGCAGGGCTGCAGCACCCCAGGCCCCAGCGATACCAGGGCTCTGAACAAACACCCTGTGCACACCAACACCTCCTGCGGGGCTGAGCCCAGCAGTGTGTGCTCGATACAGCTTTTCAGGTCAATAACTCTACAAGCTGCAGAAGGAAGCCTTTTTCCTGCAACTCAGCACCCAACAAGGTGTTTAACCCTTTGTCTGCTTGCAGCAAAGCTTCCCACGCTAAATCGCTGCCAACCATATCATTTCAGTTGGAAAGATGAATTTAAATTAGCCTGTTCGAGCTGAGATTAAATCCCAGCAGCAACCTAGAAGGAGACTTAGGTCCAGTGCACCCCCTTCCACCCCACCTCAGGCCTCTTGTCTTCTCTAGCCCAAGCCAAGATGTGGCTCTTGAAACTTTTCCCCATTTAGGCTTTTACTGAACTCCAGCAGAAATCCGTCTCCTTCTGTCCTTCATGGAAGAGCTCAGGCCAGCCCTGAGTTTTTGGGTTAGGAAAATCTTTCTGCAAATGTGTTGATGTGCTTGGAACTGGATGATGGCCAAGAAACCAATCAGTCCCAGAGCGACGTCCTGGGTGCCACCCGTCTGCCAGCCTCCGGCAGTGTCTGGGAACGATCAAGATCACAGAGCCAGAGTGGGAGGCAAACAACGGGTATTCTCTGGATATGGCTCAGCCAGGATAAAATGTGACACCCTATAATAGTGCCCTGGCGTCACCCAGCACAACATCTGACTGAGGGGACATCAAATGCCACACAGATATCAAGGGCCTGATGGCCAGTCATGTGAAGAGCAAACAAGATAGCAGGGTGGCAGGGGAGGCAACAGGGAACAAAACCCTAGTGTCAAGCCCTTCTGTGCTGAGCAGTCAGCCCTAAATGGTTGGTGATTTTTGCTTTCTGCCAAGGTTCTGCTTTAATTGGGCAAGACTGTGCAGCATGTTCAGTGACACGGAGCAGAGGAGAAAACAGCCTGTGCCAGGCTGTGAGGCCGTGCAGGAGTCACCCTGCTGAGGTGTAAAGAGTTATTATGGGTCAGAACATCTTATCCACGATGGCTTTTTACTTTACTGTTTTAAGAAATGTTCTGTGATTTAAGCTAAAAACATCAACGTTTCTGTGTGAGCTGTTAACTCGCCACACACAACCCCCAAATTCTGCCTAAATTTATACGCGTGGGTTCCACTTGTCCCAGTGAGCAAAGCTAGAATGAACTCCCAGCCCTTTTCATTGCCTTGGGTGAGGCGGAAGCAAAAAGTCAGCGACCACCGAGACAGCCTGAGAACTGAGAATACAACTATGGACACGCTAATGAGCCTCATCCCCCCATGACTCTCCCACACTCTGGCCCAGTGGTGGCTTCACTGCACAGTGCTCTGACCTGCACAGTGAGGGCAGCTCTTTGAGGGCTGATGGAGTAAAGTTCTCCCTGGGAGCAGGGGCTGAAACCTCCTGGGTGCCAAGACATCAAGAGTTGGCCTAACTTCTAAATTACAGAGGCCACCCATACAGCTTCTCCAGCAAATCTGTAGTGTAGAAAATGCAAGCACAACAAGTTCCTTATTGACTTGAGTGTAATAGATCAGTTAATACACCCCAGCACTTCATCAGAGAAGCAGCATCCTGCAGTGCTCCTTCCCTAACTCCTGCACCAGCTCCATAATCATCTGAATAGCGTCTCTGGTACTTGAACCTCTTGCCAGCACAAAGCTGGTTCAATAGTGCCATTCAAGCCCAGAGTAGCTGCACTGGCTGCACTCTGTCTCCAGAAGAGTAGGAGATTCTTGCTGCAGTCTAAGAAAGAAAAATCACTTAGCACAAATAAGGTCTTTTAAAACCACTGATTAAATAGATATTCACAAGACAGAGCACAATGGCTTTGATGGAGCCATTGCAACCTATTACATAAATCCTCATTCATGCCCAGGAGAGCTTTTCCTTTTCTTTTTTTAATATTAGAAGAGAAAATGAAGCCACGGAAAAGATATTAAATTACATAAAAATGTGTGACTGGTAAGTTCACGACTCAAACTCAGAGAAGCAAAGACATACAGAATTTGGTGCGGAAATCTTGGCTGCTGTGCAGTCCCCAGCTGTGAGCTTGCAGGAGCTGTGCCATGGCCTTGGCTCCCTGGCACGGGAGCTTGCTACCTTGGACTCAGCTCTGCAGCACCAGTCCTGACAAATTACACCTCTTCTGAGGAGGAGGATGGAATTGCAGAGTTACTGATGGATGAACGGGAGTGCTGACAAGGACAGGAAAGTGTTATGTGAGGGGGCTGGTCGATACTCACAAACTCCATCCCGTATTCTATAAAGGGCCATGGAGATGCTCCGAGGGCTGGAGTTCCTCTGCTCTGGAGACAGACTGGGAGAGCTGGGGGTGTTCACCTGCAGAAGAGAAGGCTTCAGGGACAACTTAGAGCCCCTCCAATGCCTAAAGAGGCTCCAGGAGAGCTGGAGAGGGACTTTGGACAAGTGCCTGGAGGAACAGGACAAGGGAGATTGGCTTCCCATTGCCAGGGGGCAGGGATAGATGGGATATTGGGAAGGAATTCTCATCTGTAAGGGTGGAGATGCCCTGGCGCAGATTGCCCAGAGAAGCTGTGGCTGCCCCATCCCTGGAAGTGTCCAAGACTAGGTTGGACGGGGCTTGGAGCAACTTGGTCTAGTGGAAGGGTCCCTGCTCGTGGCAGGGTGATGGGACAAGATGGTCTTTAAGGTCCCTTCCAACCTAAACCATTCCACAACTCTATGAAACGTTCCCTCTCTGCCTGTGCATCCCTGCAGCCCCAGCACCTTCCAGCCTGCATTAGGAATGTTCTGACATACATTAGCTGCACACTACTCATCCTTTCACACACTGTTGTACTGACACATGGAAGGTGATATCTTCACTAGGGCTTTCACAATTTTCTGCATTTCCTCATGAAAACAGACTTTTTCCTAGAATCTAGTTCCTAATACTTTTAATATGAAATAAATGTATAATATTGCACGAGTTATTAGATTTACCAGAGCTAAAAATGGGCTGGGAGAGTAGCTGTGAGTGTAGAGTTTAATAGAATAGTTCTTAAAACACTGTATAATTTTAATGTAGTAAAGCAAAAGAGGGTCAGCTTGTTCTTCCAGATTCCACTCCAAACAATTTACTATCTTTATGGATGAAAAAATGTAGGGAGCCTTTTGTGATGTGAGTGAAACTAGGACATTCAATATAGACCCACTTCAAACCTTCACTCACAGATGTCTATTCCTTCAGCCAATATTTATTCTCTTCTCAGAAAGTCCTTTTATGCACTTTACATGGTGAGCTACAGCATCTCCTTCACTGCCACTTTCCCCAGTAAATCTCTGTTCTCATAAGTGTCTTTAACTGCAAACAGATGGAATCAAGCTGCTCTCCCCAGTTATGGTCTTGTATAACACTGGGAGCTCGATGGCCCTACCAAGGTGGTCACAGGGGACTGGACAACTTGGCCCAACACCAGGACTGGTGTGGACAGTGCACAAAACCAGCACCTTCCCTTCTGCTCTTCATCCTCAGAAAGGGTTAACAGGAAACATTTGTTTAGGACACCAGGAAGCTCTTGGCCCCAAAATGGGACTCAGATCACAACTAAGACACTTATCAAACCTCTCCTGGTGCTCTGCCTTTCCCTGCTCCGCTTTGCCAGGCACAACTCAGCCGGCAAACCCAGGAATTTAGTTCCCTGGCGTCACCCTCCGTGTGAATTCATTCCTTCTCCTTGTGATGTCACCCAGCTCCAACGCCCCCGGGGCTCTCGCCAGAGTCGGGAACAGTTGACGTCTGCGGGAATTCTCCTTTTAGCAGACACAGAGATGATTTATAAGAAATCCCTGCCTGTACTTCCTCCAGCTGCTTCAGTATCTTTCCCTGGGTGTTTTTACGGTAAAGTTTTTCCAGGGCTCAGCCCTCCCGCGGATGGGCCCTCTCCCCCTCCCTGCTCTCACCCAGCACAATGTTCATCCGAGGCCAAGCAAGGCAGGTGTTCCAGGGATTTATGGAGCTGAGCTGGCCCCACTGCAGGGACACACTGAGCCATTGATCCCACAGCCAGACTCTGCATGCTGCATAAGGGGCTTGTGGATGGAACGGCTCCCGAAAGAACAAGAGCCGGGATCAGGGATTCTGAGACCATCAAAACTGGGAGAGCTCATTCCTTATTCACCCTATAGATAACGCTGCAATCCAGACCTCCAGCTTACACCTTACTGTGGCACCACACTGAAGGCTTTGATACAGAAATCTGCTGCATTAACTTTCCAGAGAAGGGAATGGAGCTGGGGAAGGGTCTGGAGCACCAGGAGTGGCTGAGAGAGCTGGGGAGGCTCAGCCTGGAGGAAAGGAGGCTCAGGGGGGACCGTCTCACTCTCTGAAACTCCCTGATAGGAGGGTGGAACCAGGTGGGGGTCAGGCTCTGCTCTCAGGGAACAAGGGACAGGACAGGAGGAAACAGCCTTAGGTCATGCCAGGGGAGGTTCAGGTTGGACATCAGGAGGAATTTCTTCAGAGAAAGGGTGGTCAGGCATCGGAAGAGGCTGCCCAGGGAGGTGGTGGAGTCCCCATCCCTGGAGGGATTTAAAAGCCATGTGGATGTGGCACTTGAGAACATAGGGCAGTGGTGGCCTTGGTAGTGCTGGGGAGTGGCTGTTCTCGATGGTCTCACAGGGCTTTTCCAATCTTAATGATTCTGTGATTCTTCTTGATCTTGGGAAAAAAAAATGTTGTCTAATTTCTAATATCTGATAGGAGCTCGAATGATGTACCTAAGAAACAGACCTGTTTCACCACCACCTTCATATTTTTAATTAGTCTCTCCTTTCAAACTTACTGTTAAATAATCTTTAAATGTCTATTCCTAAAGGAGAGCTAAAAACTGAACAGAAATTTCATATAATAAAGATTAAAACAAAATTATATAAGATCAGTGTAAATACAATAGACTTACATAAGATAGCTGGACAATGAAGTGTGGTTTAGAATTTTTCAAGAGCCTTGCTAGCTCACCTTCTGTATAACTTTTGAAACATTCAGGCTATGATGAGTTTATGGCACAGTTCTAAGGAAAAGATTATAAAGAGAAGGGCATGGCTTTTTTCTCTTTTAAATAGTGATTAAATCTAAGATATATTTATCTAACCCCTCAGAAAACCAAGAGTGTGGAGCCTCTGATTAGCAGAGTGCTGCACCATGGCTCCTTCCTCCAGTCTCAGGGGAATTTTGAGGCCAAATTCTGCATCCTCGTTGACTAGGTGCCCTGTTGGCACCCAGCTGCCTCTGCTTCCCCTCAGCATCTGTGCAAGACATAACAGGTTTATTTCTTTAGTTTTCTTTTTAATCTACAGCCTTTGAATCACTGCAAAATATATTCTGTACCAAAGACACTAATCTACAGAGAAACTACTTCCTGCTCCACCTTATATCCAGTTAGATTATGCCAAAACACCCCAGACCTCTCCCTGTGGATGACAAAACTGCCAATAAAATTTTAGTTGGGAAGGTCCCTGTCTACACCTCAAAATGTACTTCTTGGATATGCTGTGGCTCAGCTCACAGGGGGATTTCAGGTGGGGCAGCATGAAAGCATCTCCTGTTCCCAGAGGTACCAACAGGAACACGGGCTGCTTTGAAGTCTAGTGTGAGGCTTTTTTTTTTTCACTTTTCAGCTCTAGACAAAGACAAAAAAATCCATCTCAGTGCTATGGCAGCTTTGCATGGACAAGGCTGTGTCCCAGCTACCAATTAACAAGTGCACCTCAGCATTTCAGGTGGGCAGAGACAGTGGGGGGAATATGACCAGGCTGGATGGGGCTTAGAGCAACCTGGTCTAGTGGAAGGTGTCCCTAACCATGGCAGGGGGTTGGAATGACATGAGCTTGAAGTCCCTCCCAACTCACACCAGTCTGTGATTCTGAGATAGACTGTGCAGGGATCAAGACCTTTTGCCTTTGTGTACCCAATGTATGACAACGTCAAAACAAATTCCCTGGTGTTCCAAAGACACACATAAAGCACAAGGATTGAGTCTTAGAAACGTGGCAGGAAATCAAACCATTACCCAAGTGAATTCGGATGCCTTGTTCTCCTTTCACCTCAAGTCATCACTAACAAGCTCTGGCTGATGTGACCAGAAACAAGCCAGGTACTACAAGGAAATAAGTCCTGCTCCAGGATATGGCACATGGCTTGCTCATTCAGAAAGTGAAGAAAGCTGTTCTCTCCAGGTTTGTAAAAAATTCCAGATATCACTGAATCACAGAATCCCAGAATGATTTGGGTTGGAAGGGACCTTAAAGCCCATCTCGATCCAGCTGTTCTCCCACCCAAGAAACAATCTGTGAAACTCCTACATGGAATTCCCCTCCTGCCAGTTTCCAAGACTGGATGATTTTACCCCAAACACTTGTTTATAAATGTACAAACCAGTAAATGATACACTAAACAGTTTCGCAAAGAAAGGTGAACTTAGTGCAACAACAGTAGAAAACTGTATCACTGATAAGTCAAATAAAACAAACATAAACAAGGTGAGATATAATCTCTCGGTTCTTCTCTCATTAAGTCATTCTGAGGACTTAATTTTAAAATACAAAAGTGTTCTGAGAATATTTTGTAATTACAAAGCAATAAGAGAAATCATCCAGGAGGAATAATTACATAATTTCTACATGAACTCACTGCTTAGAAGACTTCACAGCTTAGAGAGGCCGTAATAAATAGCTCCTCATATCATTGCTGCTGCTGCAGCTGATGACTCACCACTGTTACTGGGATCATATCCCAGAATAGTCATGCTCCTCTGTGTACTGCATGCAAAATTAGCCATCGGGGGCTTACTATTAAACAAAACAGATTTGGGGGGTCAGGGTTTATGTGGTCATATCATAAAAACAAAAGCTGCTCAGTGTTTTACTGGAATGCAATGAATGTGACACACCCAACCTGAAGGCCTCTGATCCCCATCCCACAGAATCAGAATTAGAATCAGCATATTCCAAACCTGGGGTTTTTCAGTTAACAATTCCCTATCACACACTTCTGGTCCTGGCAGCACAGAACAGTCCTGCAGACAGCAGCTAAAACCACTGAGAGAGAAATACAGCTGGAATCACAGAAACATAAGGGAAAAAGTCCAGGGATCAGATACAGGTAACGAAAAAGAAAGAGATTGTCTAGGCTGGGAGAGCTGAGGGTGTTCACCTGGAGAAGAGAAGGCTCCAGGGACAACTAAGAGCCCCTTCCACTGCCTGAAGAGGCTCCAGAAGAGCTGGAGAAAGACTTTGGACAAGAGCCTGGAAGGGATAGAACACAGGAAATGGCCTCCCACTGCCAGAAGTCAGTGTTAGGTGGGATACTGGAAAAGAATTCTTCCCTGTGAAGGTGGAGAGGCCCTGGCACAGGTTGCCCAGAGAAGCTGTGGCTGCCCCATCCCTGGAAGTGTTCAAGGTCGGGTTGGATGGGGCTTCGAGCAACCTGGGATAGTGTAAGGTGTCCCTGCCCATGGCAGGGAGTGGAATGGGGTGGGCTTTAAAGTCCCTTCCAGGCCAAATCAGTCTGTGATTCTATGAGCTAATTAAAATATACATCCCTTACCAGCTGGAGCAGAATGGTGCATAAGTTTGATAGAATTTAATTCAAAAAGCACAAAAAAGTAGTATGAAACAATAGAAATGCCCTGCTATTACTCCATTAGCCTCCAAGAAACACCAACAGTTTCCTCCAAAGAATAGTTAATCACATTATATAGGTGTTGTCTGTGCTTATGTGCCACACCAAAGTGGTGTTTGCCATTTTCAGTGAATACCCAAAATCTTTGGAATTGTAGGGCAGAGCCCCACGTAAGACATGGAGGTGACTGACAGAATGACAGGACTAAGAAAGGACTTTCCCCATCTGACTTCACAACCTCATTTCCAAAAGTGTTCTGTTCTTTCATCTTCTGGTATTTATGCACATCTCAAAGTACATGTGCAGCCTTTACCTTCACAACATTTTCACTGAAAGAATATTAACAACATCAAAAGTTTACTTTTTGGCTGAATAAAACCCCTCTCCTTATGCATTATCATAGAATCCCAGAATGGTTTGGATTGGAAGAGACCTTTAAAAGTCATCCAGTCCCACCTCCTGCCATGGACAGGGACACCTTCCACTAGACCAGGTTGCTCCAAGCCCCGTCCAACCCAGCCTTGGACACTTCCAGGGATGAGGCAGCCACAGCTTCTCTGGGTAACCTGTGCCAGGGCCTCATCACCCTCCCAGGGAAGGATTCCTTCCCAATGTCCCATGTAACCCTGTGCTCTGGCAGTGGGAAAACATTCCCTGTGTCCTGCCTTTCCAGGCCCTTGTCCAAAGTCCCTCTCCAGCTCTTCTGGAGCCTCTTTAGGCACTGGAAGGGGGTCTAAGGTCTCCCTGGAGCCTTCTCTTCTCCAGGTGAACACCCCCAGCTCTCCCAGCCTGTCTCCAGAGCAGAGAGGCTCCAGCCCTCAGAGCATCTCCATGATCCCCTCTGGACTCACTCCAGAAGCTCCATGTCCTTCTACTGTTGTTCCCCAGGGCTGGAGGCAGCTCTGCAGGTGGGGTCTCACCTGAGTGGGGCAGTGGAACAGAATTCCCCCCACACCTGCCATCCATGCTGGAGGTCAGCCCAGGGCACGGGGTGTTTCTGGGTGCCAGTAGACAGGGCCAAGGCATGTTGAGCTCATGAGCAATTCCCTCCCCCGTCAGGATGTGTCTCGGGGCTCCCCTCTGACTCCCCCAAGGCTCTGCCTGCTCCATGTCCAGCACTTCCACACTCATCTCGCAGCACAGTCTCCTTCCCAAAAACTCACAGGTAAAGCCATGTGCTTGAGTCCCTGGAGCTGGGCTGGAAATCACAATCACTGAATATACATGTATGGAATTTCAGACTTGGTTCCAGGTTCTCTGAGGCCAAGAACTGGTGGAATCTGTGGGCAGTAACAGGGAGCACTGTGTCCATCCTGCTCCTGCAGGTCCCCCCCAGCCCTCTCCGCTGTGTCAAGCTGAATCTGCCTCGTCTGCTGCTTCAGACCCTGAACTCCTGAAAACTGCTGTGACTTCCTTGGAAATACGTCAGTGCTGCCCTAGATACCGAGGCTGCTCCACCAAACAGTCCTTTCCACACTGCACAGTGACTACCAGACTATTTCTCCTGTTATTCTCAGCATCTCTGGGTTCATCCTCATTCCCCCTTTCCTGCCAGCCCACCCAGAGCACCTCCACGCTCTGTCTGTCCTTCCCAGCTCCCTCTCCTTCTCTGAGAATAACATGCAGGAAACCAAGGATTTATTTGTCATTTTTCCAGCCTTTAGACATCAAGAGTTGTGCTCATCTCTCTGCAGATATTAATTCCTCCAGGCTAAGTAATAATAGGTTCCCTGGAGCAGCCTGTCCTTGTCGGATTCTACGGATGCTTCTGGACCGCCCACTCTCCTCCTCAGCTCCGAGCCAGTTTGTGGCCAGATTAGAGTTCCCCCATCATGAGAGTCAACTGGAATACTCCAAGTTGTATTTCATGCTCTCCTAAAAGCCAAATATATACTGTCTATCAAATCCAGTTCCTCTCCTAATTCTCTTACTGCTATAAACAAACCCACCAATCACATCTGCTGTGTTTTGCTCATGCTGGTGCTTTTGAGAGTGGGCCAAACCTCTGAAATCCAAATGCTCCCGAGCCAGGAGAGAGAACATGGAATCTGCTGCTTTAAATGGGACAAATCTGCTTTTAATTGGCTGCTGTCCATGACAGATTTTAATCCTGTGGAGGCAATAGTCCACACTACTATCTGAGCATTTTTACCAGTACAAATTGATTGGCTTTTTCCAGTCCTCTGCTTTGTCTATATTCCTACCCCAAAACTGCATTACTTAAATCATCAAATGATACATTAATTCCAGGAGTTTATATTACTGAGCTATTATGTTTTATCCATGGTTTCAAAAAATATTTTCTAAAGAAATCAAGCCCTTTGGATCAATTCACTTTTATTCCACCAACAGACCTACACCTATTGCTTTCATCTAAGAAAACATATGGACAAATGTGAGGTCAGAATATCCTCGAGCTTTCAGGGATTAGGGAACACCCAAGTATCACTTTTTCACAGCAAACGTGGGGGCATAGCATGGGGCATTAAACAGAGCCCCCCCAATCCCTGTGAGTGGTCCAGCAGCTCCCTGGAAAGCTAAGTGAGAGGTGGAAGGGAATCATCTCAATACCAAAGTCCACATCTGATGCTTGCATTACAAACACAAGTTTCATGCTCATGTTTAATCCAGGCGAACACATAAACAGACAGGGAAAGGAAATATAGGGAGTCTTCAATTATAAAAGAGAAATTGTGGGAGTTTTTATAAAGTTTCAGAATTATGTTAAACATTACAGAATTAGCCAAGTTTAATTTTGTTGTTGTAAATGCTTGCATTAATTGCTAAAGTTTATTTGGGGTTAACACAGAGGTATAAACACCTTGGAGGGAGACACACAGCAAAATTTCCTTAAAATTTGCCATTGAAAAACCAGTGATCAGATTTGGCCACAGTTGGGCCAAGCTCACCTTGCTCAGGATGGAATCTGTTCTTGCAAAAACTACTGAGCTGATTTCAAGAATAAAACTGTGGAAAAGCTGTCGTGCCCACAGTAACACCTGCTCTGTCTCTGGCTGCAGGGGGCTGGGTTTGGTTTTCACTTTTGTTTTCTGTTTCAGGCTCTTGCTTTAAAGGTTTCATTTTAAACTTGGCAGGAGTGCCTAGGCAGTGTTAGTCAGGGATCAGCCTTTTCCCGACAATTGACTCACTGATGATCTTTTGAAAGCAAAACCAAGCACATGGAATTGGAGCCTTTTTAGTGCTGGGCTGTTCCCAGTCCCAGAGGAATCCAACAAGGAGCCCCAGGGGAAAGCCAGGAGAAACCTGGTCTAGTGGAAGGGGCAGGGGATGGAATGAGATAGGCTTTGAGGTCATTCACAACCCAAACCATTCCAGGATTCCATGATTCTCCTTGAATGCTTTCAGAGGGGAAGGCAGTGGTGTCCATCCTAAGGAGGGGGAATCCACTGGGTGCTCCCCTGGCTTGCAGAGGTCTCCTGATGCCGTTCCCTGCTCTCCGACCTCTGAGCACAGTTCTGTGTCTCTGCTTTTTGTACTTCCCCCATCACCAATGTGTAGAAGCTTGAGAATTTAGTTTTTAACAGTGCTACAGAGAGTTAAGATTATTCTATTTTTTCCTACATAAATCCTCCCCTTCCCTGCCATGTCCTGAGACCTCACCCTGGCCATCACCACATTTCCACCCCGATTCCTGTTTCTCTCAGTATCTGCCCCTCCTGTGCTCCACGGGGGCTGAGGAGATGCTGTCCTGTGCTCTCACAGCCAGATTTAACATCTGGAACAAGAAGGGCTGGATGAACTGGGACAATCCCTGTAAACCAAAGGTGCTGTGGCATGAGGACATGTGGCTTCCCAGCACACAGCAGGAATTCGTCGGCTCAGTGTCATGAGTTGATTTCCTACTGTTTTCAGCTTTAACAGTTGGATTGATACAATTAACACATTTTCGTATGCTTTCCTAAAAAAAAAAAAAAAGCTAAAAAAAGATAAACTGCTATTAAAGCTCGCAGGCATTTTATGTCCTAGAATTTATACTGAGAGCTACATAAAAAAAGCAACAAAACCATACAAGTAATTGGGGGGGGGAGA
Organism: Corapipo altera; assembly: GCF_003945725.1. Classification (NCBI taxonomy): domain Eukaryota; kingdom Metazoa; phylum Chordata; class Aves; order Passeriformes; family Pipridae; genus Corapipo; species Corapipo altera. Next base: position 7,467,198 of record NW_020884905.1, read on the forward strand.
AACAGACCCTGTAAAATGATTGATAAATCCCTTTATAAGCCAAACAACAATCATGTTACTTTGCAATTTGATTTTGAAACTTCCAGAATTTAGCAAAGAGCTTCAGCTCTTTAATACATTTGCCAGCTGCAGGTTTTAATCTCACTATTTGTTAATTGTAACGAAGGAAAATAATTATTCCCCGAGTCCTGAGGAGGTGCTGGCACTGGAAGTGGCGGGGTTGGAGCGGTGCCAGGGTGGGGATGGATGGCTGTGCCGGAGCTGTCGCCCTGTGCCGGGTGCTGCTCTCATTTCACTGCTCCATTGACGTCACTGTGAGCTTTCAAACCAGCCCCGCACGTCTGGTGAACTCCACAGAACTGGGAGAATGAAAAACCCGCAGCTCATTCACCAGAATGAAAATGAGGTGGTTTTTTTTTCCCTCTCTCATAAAACCTTTGCTGTTTTATTCCTTTTTTCGTGCCCTTTATCGAGTTTGTGTTTAAATCAATAAACTGTGATTATAATATGTATCAAGGATCAGCCCTGCCCATGGCAGGGGGGGGAATGAGGAGATCTTTAAGGTCCTTTCCAACCCAAACCAGTCTGTGATTCTATGATCTGTGATAAATTGAAAAAAGACAATAAAAATACTGAGGAAGGACACTCTTTGTGCTTCCAAAGGTAACAGAATGGCTCGTTTTGCTCTAATTCAGACAGTTTAGGGCTTAACCTAAAGCCCTAATCTTTATAAAAACCCCCATGTTATCAACATTGTCATATTCCGTGGAATGGGATGTTCTGTGTTACAAGCTGGACTTGGTGATCCTGTGGGTCACTTCCAACTCAGGATATTCTGTGATTTCATGACTCTATGATTCTATTATTCCATGATTCTGTGATTCTATTATACCATGGCTCTATGACTCTATGATTCTGTTATTCCATGATTCTATGATTCCACAATTCTGTGATTCTATTATTCCATGATTCTATGATGGAAGGCTTCAGAATCTTTCTTTTTTACATGGCTGTCCTGAAAATGAGCAGCAAAGATGCTCCCTGAGCAGTGTCTGGTTTGAGACAGCTCTGCTCTGGTGGCAGCCAAGCACTGACATCCATCTGCCATAATCCAGAGCTCCCAGGACAGAGCCAGTGGGAACAGGAGGTGGATAATGGTTATAGATTTGTTTTTGCAGTTTGTGGAGAAAGATTTTAATCTTTGAAAAGTCCTTCTGAGGAGTCTTGTCTGCATAAGGAGTAAACACCATGGCTGCTGGTGACAATCCTGTGTCACCCAGGGCTGAGCAGGATGTCAGCAAGGACAGGGAAACCTACAGGAAAAGCCTTTGTTTAGTTCTCAGGGTTAAATTCCAGCTGAGCTTTGGACCTGGGGAGCAGAGGACAGTGCCCAAGATTCATCTGTCCTGCTCTGTGTTGGGAAGGGAGCTCCAACACAGGGTGCACCTGGGTTTATTCTGTGTAGAAGCAACTTGGGCAGAGTAACTCAATGGGAATGTTGCATGGCCCCTGTAATAGCTCTTTCATTGTTCCCATCAGCAAAGGGGATAAATTGCAGGGGATGGGCTCAGGGGAATGGGGAGCTGTTCTCAGGATGGCAGAACTGTAAATCACAAGGTGTGGAGGCTGTAAAAAAAAAATCACTCAACTTTTGGAATTCTTTGTCTGTAACAAATTCCAGGTCAGTAGGAACCCGAAATTTCACTTATTAAATTTCACTTATTTCTTCTGTAGAGAAGAAACCCCTTTTCTATCGTGTTGTTCCCTGTACCAGCTGACTGTCTGAGATTGCCTAATCTGCCAGTGAGTTTGGAGCTAAAAGAAATCTGTATCCCAGTTATTAGCCTCTGGAGAAGAGGTTTATGAAGGAAATCCTGATAAAGCTTTAGAAACAGGAATCTGCATTTCTAAGCCTGCTAAGAGGCAAGAGTGGAAAAAGCCCCAGAACTTCTTAGAAAATGCTGAGACCTCTTTTTGCATTCAGAGAATCTCAGAATGGTTTAGGCTGGAAAGGATCTCAAAGCTCATCTAATTCCAACTGCCTGCCCTGGGCAGGGACACCTCCCACTAGACCAGGTTGCTCCAAGCCCTGTCCAACCTGACCTTGGATGCTTCCAGGGATGGGGCAGACACAGCTGCTCTGGGCAACCTGTGCCAGGGCCTCACCACCCTCACAGGGAAGAATTCCTTCCCAATATCCCATGTAACCCTGACCTCTGGCAGTGGGAAGCCATTCCCTGTGTCCTGTCCCTCCAGGTCCTTGTCCAAAGTCCCTCTCCAGCTCTCTTGGAGCTCCTTTAGGCACTGGAGGGGGCTCTAAGCTGTCCCTGGAGCCTCCTTTTCTCCAGGTGAACATCCCCAGCTCTCCCAGCCTGTCTTCAGAGCGGAGGGGCTCAGGCCCTTGGAGCATCTCTGTGGCCCCTCTGGACTTGCTCCAGCAGCTCCACATCCTTCTGGACTCATATGAACTCGGAGAAAGTCAGCACATGGCTTCCTGGTTACCCCTGGATGACCTACCCCAAAGGGTGTTCACAGACACCACCAAAGCCAGACTGGGAAGCATCAGCTGCTGACCCACCAGGGCAGCTCCTCCATCTGGGTTCATCCCGACGGGACCGGCACATGGAAGGGTGTCTGCAGCCAGGAAGGACTCAGACTGCTGGGACTTGGACAAGCTAGGGAGGAGGAGGACAAGTAATAGACTGGAAAAACAACTTCATGTGTGTGACAGATAGAGATGCACGTGAACTTGGCTAAAAAGAGTCTCCTATCCAAGTGAAGTTACACAGATTATTTCCCTGGAAGTTAAGATAATGAATGGAAATATGGTAATGTAAATACGTCAAGAGCGGCCTCAAACACTCTAACTCTTATCTTCTGCCTTGTAAGACCAGCATGAAAATCCAGCCAGGAACAACTTGAAAAGATACAGCATGAAGAGAAGGGAAAGGTCACTAAATACCAACCCCATTCCTCCACTGGAATCCCTCTGTAACCAGCTTCCCAAACAGCCAAAGTAAACACTGCACTGCTCAGAGCCAATTAAATTCCCATTATTTTATTGTTAAAAATTCTGTTTCAGCCAGGCATTGTCTCTGCTGCAGACACATCTCAACAGTGGGTTCTTTGTGCTTCCTACAGGCATTTGTGAGCACAGGAGAAATATTTGGCCTTCTCTTTCTGATTTGTGCCTACAGATTTCTGAGTTACGTCTCTCAAATCTACCTTCTGCATATAAATGATTTCTTTGTTGGAAATTCTGCCTATTTATAGAAGGCTATGGAATTAATACATGAAGACAACCAAAATGTTTGAAGTACATCTGAAGTTACAGCTAAACCCCAGGAAAATCAGGTAACTTGAAGGTAGAGTGGATTTTAACCCACGTCATTGGAGAGTGTTAAATAATTGCAGACCAAACCTTGAGTATTTTGAAACTCAATATCAAAATCAAAGTCAGTTCATGTCAGTGAAGTGAGGTGAGGGTCAGTCTCTTCTTGCAGGTAACAAGGGACAGGACAAGAGGAAACAGCTTCAAGTTGCACCAGGGGAGGTTTAGCTTGGATATTTGGGAATATTTCTCCCTGGAAAGGGCTGTCCAGCCCTGGGACAGCTGCCCAGGGAGGTGGTGGAGTCTCCATCCCTGGAGGGATTTAAAAACCATGTGGATGTAGCACTTGGGACATGGGGCAGTCATGGCCTTGGCAGTGCTGGGGGAACAGTCTCAGTGGGCTTTTCCAACCTAAATGATTCCATGATTCTCTATGATACCACACTATGAAAAACACCTCCAGCCTCACATCCAACTACAAACATCTCAGCTTGAATCAAGTGAGCTGAAAGAATTAAGGTCAGGGTGGCTGTTCTGCATCCTGTGGTTATCACCCCTCTGATAAACATGTTTCTATTCCAGCACAAAGATATGCCAAGAGGACCTGTCACTCTGGCTGCACTTAGCTGGGGGCTGTGGAGCACCTCTGAGATCCCTGTGTTGGCAGCTGGAAGCAGAGTCCTGGGTTTTTGTTCCACCACTTTATACCATGACAGTTTCTGCTCCCCCACCAACACAACGTTCAGTCTGAATTCAAGAGTTTGAAATCATTCCTACAAACAAGCACCAACCATGAATTCCTCTATTTCCCCACCAGGCATTTACAGGAACTGATGTGCTGGTGCAATCCAACTGCACACAATCATTTTCCATTGCCCCAAAACATGTTCTAAAATCCCATACCAGGCAGAGCACAAGCACAGAGCTCTCCTCTCTGCCCCCAAAAATCAACAGTGATCAAAGTCCCACATTGTCCAGGTGTGGATAGGAACCAACAGCTCCTCTGTTGACCTTGGAGGAGAACATGGTGCTCTGAAGCAAAAGGCCATCCATGGAATCACGGAATGGTTTGATCTGGAAGGGACCCTTCATGGGGTTCATCATGTCTCTCCATCCCCTGTCATGGGCAGGGACACCTTCCACTAGATCAGGGTGAAGCTCTAGTTAAAAGGGTTTGCTTATGCATGATGGGACAGCAGAAGGAGAAGCTCAGAGGAAGCCCAAAAGTTAATCCGAGAGGAAAAAAATGCCTGAAGATGCAGTGCAAACCTGTAACAGTAACTAATGAGCCTCAGCCACCGTGCGTGCTCTGAACAAGCAATCAAGGGGTTACACAGGTCAGGATTAGCAAGACTCAGTCTAACACTAGCTAGGCCAGCATGGGGTGAGAAATATGCTTTATTTCCACCTGTGCACAGGTGAAGTGAATTTTATAGGATAATCCCTATCCCCTCCTTCATAAATCCATATTCTGACAAGGTTCCCTTTGAGCTGTCCGCTTTTAATTACCTAAAACTTCACTGATTGGTCAGACGGCACTGACCTGTCCCCAGGGCCCATCCCTAATAACCCTCAACCCTCCCTCTTAGGATTAGGGTGCTGTTCAGTTCATTTCAGTTCATTTCTAGAGCTGAAATTATTTATATTGCTCTTGCAACCACAGAATGTATTTCTCCTTTCTCCAAATGAAACACATATTTCCATAACTCCCTCTGCTCTGCACAGACGTTCACACTGTCCATACCAAATGTGCACAGTCTCTCCTCTTCCTTTCATTTGTAAGTCTGGCAAATCGATTAACACTTCCCACCCCTTTCCTCCTGGTCCCCTATTCCTCTGTCTCAGCTTACTAGAGCTTCTCCTCAAGATGAACTTTCTAAATCAAACCAACTCCCCCTGCAAAACATTAAGGGAAAGCCATGGTGAAAATTCCAAGACAGGTTGGTTTAGATTAGAGATTAGGGAGAAATTCTTCCCTGTGAGGGTGGGGAGGCCCTGGCACAGGTTACCCAGAGAAGCTGTGATTGCCCCATCCCTGGAAGTTTCCAAGGCCAGGTTGGAGAGGGCTTGGAGCAACCTGGGCTAGTGGAAGGCGTCCCTGCCCATGGCAGGGGGTGGAACGAGATGAGCTTTGAGGTCCCTTCAACACAAACCATTCCAGGATTCCATGATTCTGATACAGGCTCTGCTAAAGTGCAGCAACACCTGCTGCTGTGTCAGGCACAGCCATGTGAGTCCTCATTTATCTCTGTCCTTCAAACCTGGCACGTGCGGGACCTCTTTGGCTGGGGAGGAACCGGTGCTGTCAACACTCTGCCGAGCACAGAGCAGCCACATGAGCCAGCGAGGGGGCACATGCCACCAGGTCTGTCCTGCAGAAGGACAGGGGGTGTCTGGGCAGTGGCACTGCCGTGGCTCCATGGGTTGGCACCACCAGCAGAAGGAAGAAGGACCCTGCTGTCCACTCCAGCCCACGGCACGGTGGAGGAAGAGCGATCGCTCATCTCAGCTATCCAACCACCCATCAGCAAGACACAGCCCTCATTTTATGCAGGGTAATGACAGACACTGTTAGGGTTTCAACCATGAAAAGCTCACACCACCGTGAAGGGCCCTTGGGAAGGGAGGACACCCAGCACCACGCACAGAGAACTCAAGCAACCAGTGGGACCTTCCATCCTTCCTCTTCCTGCCGCCTCCTTGTCTCCAGGGGCCTCCCGTGGCTTCCTTTCTGAACATTTGCTGTCACCAGAGGTCTTCCAACAATATCATAAGGCATTTTTGCTCTTCTCTAAATATTTACCTTTCCATTCTCCTGTTCCTGAAACACCACATACGGCTCTCCTCAAGGAGCAGGCTGTGCTCTGGAGAAGGGAATCTCACCCTGTCACCCCACAGCGCCTTTAAAGGCTCAGAGCCTCGATATTTTCATTAATATATACAAATACTCAGCTGTAGGTTCATCGTAGAGCCTAAAGCAGAGGTTAAATGATTATAAGCAATAATGAGATTACGAAGAATAAATTCTATGTAAGAGCAGAATATTTCTGTGTATAGGTACGATTACAGAATCAGCATTTGAATATCTAGGATATAAAGTTATCTCTATATTCTGTATCCTTAAGGACAACAATAGATTATCCACATAGAAGACCATGTATATCACACTACCCAATGGCTTCATCCCTAAACTCAAACAGCAGGTCTTTACCTATAAAATTAAACCCGTTTTGGTGTCATCTATCAAACCCAATCCTGTGCCATCCGTGGTAGGACATGACTCTGGAGTTTCCCTCTCCCCTCCCTCTGCCCTACCATGGCCAGATCAGAGCAGAGGCAGCAGCAGCTCCATCTGCTTATTAAAATGCAACAGTAGTTGACAACAGACTGGAGAAGGTGCAGAGGTAGCACCATGAAATCACTCAAGCGAAAGAACGTTTTAGGGACTCATCAATTTTTAAATGAAAATTTCAGTTCATGCACACCTTAGAATGAAAACAAACAAGCACAATACCAAATTTTCCATTCTTTCCCCTCCCTTTCCCCACAGCCCCAATTACCAAGTGTCGTGAGGGTGCGTTGTCAGATTGAAACCTGACCAGGAAAGATCAGAAAAGAAAATATTCACTAAACAACCTGACAATGCCACAGCTCCAGGAACATGCATCCCCTTAATGCTCCCATTCAGCAGCTCCTTTTGACCAAGGTAAAATCATCACTTTCAAGCTCTTCTGCCCACCAGAACTGCTCTGATCCAGACAAACCCATGGAATACTCACCAAATCCACGAATGACGGCGATTAGGTAAAATATTAATATTTAACATCTTCCAAGATGAGACTTCTCTTCTACTTGTCCGAAAATATTCAGTACATTTCCTGCTTATTCCAAACTTGTATCTTTCTGAAGTTGTATCAGTGGCACGGAGATGTTTCCAGGAGTTTTTATTCTTTGTGATTACATGTCAACTCCCATTGCAGGGTGGATGTCACTTTATATACGAATGCAAATGACTTGGCAATCAAAATGTGAGGGTGCATGTGGAACAGCCTCTACGGACTCCCATATTTCTTCATTTCTAGCAGAAGAAAGAAAAAATAAATCTATTTCTGGCAAAACCCTGACTGCAGTTTCCTGCTCTCATTTGTATAATCCCTTCCAGTGATCCTGAGACGGGGAGGGGGGGGGAAAGGCAAGGCTTTTCAAAGCTGGAGAAACATCCCCTTTTTCCTGTTTATCCTTTCCAGGTCATATCCCTCGTTCATTCAGCACCTTCACAGCTGAATCAAAGTTTTCTGATGCTGCAGAAACTCCACTCCCGGGTCCCTCCTGTGTAACCCAGGGATGGTATTCCTGGGGTGACAGGGGTGCAGGCAGCTACGTGGGGACACAGGTCCCCATCCAACTGAGGGGTTACAGGCAGGAGGGAGCAGGTCGCTGTGGAAAAAGGCCTGGCTTATCCATCCCACCAAACCAGAAGCAGCAGCAAAGCTCTCCGAGGGTTTCCAGCTCCCTGCCAGGGGTCATTCTGCACGGAGAGGGGAGTGCTCTGCGCTACTCCTGCCACTCGAGACTGGAGCTGTGTCCCTGGGTGGGATCCCTACTGCCTCTCCAGCCCTCCCTAGCCCGGCTCGAGGTGCTGTGCCTGCAGGAGAATCCTCGGAGCAGGTACCTCCGCAGCTGCGACCTCGCCCCGATGAGCGACAGCAGATTTGTGAATCTCTGCATAAAATGGAATTTTACAAGATTTACATCTAAATCCCGCCGCTAAACATCAAACCCAGCACAGCTCCCTGGTGCATCCCGACGTCAGGGGGTGGGTGGTGGGAAGACGGGGAGCAGCTCCCAAAATCCTGCCCCCACCACGCACCTCCGCCGGAGCCCGAGCTGGGGACGCGCAGCCAGGGAGGGGATCCAGGGATAAAGGGAGGGCTGGAGAAACAGAGGAGAATGAAAGCGCTTCCAGCGGCGACAGTGCCATGGATTGGGAAGGCTGGAAGGGATCTGCCCACGCGTCCCTGCCCAGGCTGCACCTCCGCCCACCCGCACCTTGCGGGGGCGAGGGAGGGGGACGCTAATGGGGCCGGGCTGGATGCGGCACTTCCTTCTGCTTGGGAAACAAAAAGTTCAATGTCAAGGAATGCGCAGGAGGGACCGGCAAATTTTGCCTTCACTGGATTTTTTTTCCTGCCGCTGAAGTCTCCAGACATTTCACCTTGACAACCAAGGGAAGGGATTTTATCATCAGCTGAAATCAAAGGCATCGGCAAACCTATAAATGGGATTTCTATAGGTGAGGTATAAGTGGGATTTCTATAGGTGTAAAATGGGCTTTACATTTCATCAGAGCCATAAGTGATGCATAACATTCCCTACCCACAGGGAGAGGGTGTCCAAAGCAGCAGGAGGGGCCAGCACAGGACCAGCAGCCCAGGGCAAAGAGGAGGGAATTGCATCCCACAGCTCTCTGAGGATCCACAGACGTGAAACCTGCCAGCCCACCCTGCCCTGCAGTTAACTCCCAACTGGAAAGGGGAATGAGGAACTGTTTTAGTAATTAAGATGTCAAATCCAATTTCAAAATACAAGGAAAGGGGGAGACTGGCAGCATCATTCCATCCGAACTCAAACTCCTGTCGCCTGCACCGATACAGTCAGAGCTAAGAAAAGAGTCTTCCAGACTGAAAGAACTATGAGCTTCTCTTCTGTAATTGCAGATGAAACATGAAACCATATTTGTATTCTATTGACATAAATTAAAAAAAAAAAAGAATAAAAAAAGGGGCAACTTAGAAGTATAAGCAGAAAGTGAAGCCAGAGTACAGATAATCAATACACTGACAGTTTGCACCTCTCATTTGCTTTGCTGCACCTCTACTTGTGGTAATTTGGTTTGAAAGGACCCAGTTTTATACAGAATGGCAAATGATTTTGTGTAGACCATAGAATGATGCATCTTATATAAAAAAAGGTCCCCAAACATACACGGATGGACATAAATAGATACATACACAGACATGTAAGTAATAGAAACCCAAACTGGTTTGGGTTGGGAGGGACCATAGAGCCCCTCTTGTTCCATCCCTTGCCATGGGCAGGGACACCTTCCACTAGACCAGGTTGCTCCAAGCCCCATCCAACCTGGTCTTGGAGACTTCCAGGGATGAGGCAGCCACAGCTTCTCTGGGCAGCCTGTGCCAGGGCCTCACCACCCTCACAGGGAAGAATCTCTTCCCAATATCCCATCTAACCCTGCCCTCTGGCAGTGGGAAACCATTCCCCCCTGTCCTGGCACTCCCCTCTCCATGACTGGGACAAAAAAAACCCCAGGACGTCCCTCTGGAATGAATATCTGCCATGTTGGCCACAAACATTATCTGCATTCTTCTTGGTGAAAAAATCAAAATTAATTCCCTGCTAATTTGGTAACAGACAGTTCTGGGCACTGTTGCTTCTTTTCTATCCCACCACACCGAGACTGTGCATTTTCCCTCCCCATTCCCATTTTTATGGCATCTCCCTTCACGAGTGTGACCTTTCCCTTCATCCAGCATCCTGAACTTGATGTGGTTAATTGCAGGGAACAAGGCAGTAATCAAACAGTGGCTGGGTGGGAAGGATAATAACTCATTCTCTTGGTTTTTTCTCCTAGAGCTTCTCAGACAGTTGAATAATTATCCTCCACTAAAGACCCAACTGAAAAACCAGCAATTGCAGTATCAACATGACATAAATGAATGTAACTCTCAGGGCTGTGATCAGAACCCACTGCTCCCTCACTTCTGGGCCTGTGCACCACTGAGCACCCTCCCTCCTACTCCCACACACTTCAAAAAACCATCAAATTGTTCATTTTGATCTTCAGCCACATCTACATATTTAATGTATTTATTAATTAGCGGCTAAAATGGCTTTGCAAGCCCTAGTAATGATTAGCCCTACTCCCACCGGGCCCTGCTGGCAGCCCCAGTACTAATGCTCCTCCAGGGAAACTTCAACTGTTTTGTGAAAGATTGCACAGACTCTTCAAAAAACTGGAAAACCAGCCCAGAACGTTTATTTTTTTCCACATCTTTCAGCAAAGTTACATAATGCAGCTCCTGCGCAGCCGACCCTGCTCTCCTGCTGCCTTGAAACACTCCAGGCCCTTCAGCACCTCGGTACCTTTATTCCCTCAATCAACAGCAGGTTGCTGTGAAGGCTCAGGAATGTTCCCTGCCCTTGGAAGGCACAGCCTGAAAAATATCAGCTGATATTTTGGATATTTTGAGACAAACCAGAAGTGTGGTGTATAAAAATAATCATGTTGGATGCTCTCTCTTTCCAGTTTTAAGACTCTACACTTATGCAAGAGTATTTTGGGGGTTTCACCCCAAATAAATAAGCACTAAGTGTTCAGAGGCATAATTTGTCTCTCTCCTCCTTGCTACTAGTGAAATAATCAGGATAACCTGCAAACATCCCAGCTGATAATCAAAAAGCATGAAAACCACCCCAAAAAGGACTCCCCCATGCTGCTCATGGGATCTTATTGTCTGTTTTGTAGAGCAGCATCGACCCTTTCCCCAGTATTTAAATTGTTGGGTTTTTTTGTCACACACCACAGCCACAGGCTGCTCTGTGGAGCACAAAGGTATTTATTGATTTGGGAAGGATGCATTGCTTATGCTCCAAAGCAGCTCCTCAGCCATGCAGCAGCTTTTCATTCATTCCTTCTCTCTGGCCACACTGATTCAGAATGATCAAATACTAATCTGCAATTCTAATTTCCTTCCCCCTCCCAAACAAGCTGCCCAAGAGCTCCAGGAGCATTAAATTGCCAACCTTTACATTAAACAACACTGTTTTCCGTCTAATACTGAAAAATATACTTAATTAAGAAATGAGATCATAAAACATAGACCCACTCGACATAATTAGCTCATCAAACATAATTTTCAGATAATCTATTTTTCCTGAATTCTGGAATTCTATTCAGCAAATAATAAGTTGTCCTTGCTCTAAGGTGACTTGAAACCTGCAGGTAATTTGGGGTGCCAGGAAATTACTAGCTCCAAAACCTGGGTTTTCTGCAGACTCTTCTGCAAAATGTATGTGTCAGAGACCTCTCAGGGATATCGGGGTAGGATGAGCCAGGTGTTGGACTGCAGAAGGTACATGTTCATTTGGGACAGGATCACAGAACCTCCTGCCAATGCAGATGAGGCTGTTTCATTGTCAACTCAACTATTTGGGCCTCATTTCCCCCCTGGTGCAGTCTCTGCCGCTCTGCCAGGGGTGTTTTAGAGATGCTGAAAGTGAGTCATCAGTCACTGAATCCCAGGAGGGTTTGGGTTGGAAAGGACCCTAAAGCTCATCTCGTTCCACCCCCTGCCACAGGCAGGGACACCTTCCACTAGACCAGGTTGCTCCAAGCCCTGTCCAACATGGCCTTGGACACTTCCAGGGATGAGGCAGCCACAGCTTCTCTGGGTAACCTGTGCCAGGGCCTCACCACCCTCACAGGGAAGGATTTCTTCCCAATATCCCACCTAACTCTGCCCTCTGGCAGTGGGAAGCCTTTCCCTGTGTCCTGTCCCTCCAGGCACTTGTCAAAGTCCCTCTCCAGCTCTCCTGGAGCCTCTTTAGGCACTGGAAGGGCTCTAAATTGTCCCTGGAGCCTTCTCCAGGTGAACACCCGCAGCTCTCCCAGCCTATCTCCAGAGCAGAGGGGCTCCAGCCCTCAGAGCATCCCCGTGGCCCCTCTGGACTCGCTCCAGAATGATGAGTTTCCTCGTGCTGTCTTACAGTCACACTGGTCTCAGTCTACAGAGCTCTGGGTAAATACTGCATGGAGATGGCACAAACACTTGATGTTTTCCAAAAATGGCATCACTAAAAGTCATTTGGCAGCAGGAAACTGCAGTTTCTGGAGCGATGCTCTCAACTTACCCTCAGTCTGTCCTCCACAAACACAAACCTGAAGTGCCCCCCAGGACGATTCATCTTTTCAAAGCAGACACTTCACCTCCATCTTTCTCACCAACACTTTCCTTATCCTCTTCCCATAAATAAAACCATGTTTTCAGACGGGTACCACTCAAGCCAAAGAACTTAATGTGGAAGAGGAGGTGTTTCAAAGCAAACAGTTCACACAAAGGGGCTAAATCCGAGAGACAGAGCCCAGAGAGCCACCAGCGATGTACCAGACTGGCGTGGGTAAGTGGGAGAGAGTCAGAGAGAGCCTGTACAAGAAGCAGAGGAAACTAAAACAGGGGAAAAAAAAGAAGGAAAATCATCTTGCTGATCCTTCATCCACCCTGCAACTTCCCAGCGAACGCTCCTGACAAGTTTCCAACGGAACATAGAACATAACAAAATGAATCAACAACAGCAGCTGGTTTGAGCAAACCGAGCACCGCCTTCTCCAGAACCATCTCCAAGGGGTCTCAGCACTCACTTAGTTGGCAATTAATTAGTGGGAGAGTTTTTATCTATTTTATATCAACAGTATATATATGATGACATCTTTACAATACACATTTATGGGGAGCACACCAAAACCTCAGCGCTGGAAAGGAGCTGCACACAGAAGTGCCTGCACTGAGCAGGTTTCCATCTGGATTAGATTTTGATCTCCCATTTTATTGCATCTTTAGGGAGGTTTAATTTTATGTTTCACTTTGGCTACTTCCAACCTCTAAAGCTTTTGCAAAGCAATTTGTGTAGAAGCTGCTGCAGGGGATGTGAGTTCCCACAGCAAGTGACTACAGCAAACCTCAGCACCATTTATCTGATGGAAACACAAACTACCAGAAATTTTGCCCCTGAAAGGAAATTCATTTACTCTTGATGCTCCACATTTTTGGAAAGCAGTTGCTGTATTACCTCAGTTAGGGAAGGAGCACTGATGGCTCCTCTCTGGATGAAACTAAATGAAGTAACAGGGGAAAAGTGCTGTAATTCATAGAATCACAGAATCATTCAGGTTGGAAAAGGCTTCCAAGATCATCATGTTCAACCTGTGCCTGATCCCCACCTTGTCACCCAGCCCAGAGCACTGAGTGCCAGTCATTCCTTGGACACCTCCAGGGATGGGGACTCCACCACCTCCCTGGGCAGCCCCTTCCAATGTCTAACCACCCCTTCTGTGAAGAAATTCCTCCTGATGTCCAACCTGAACCTCCTCTGGCACAGCTTGAGGCTACTTCCACTTGTCCTGTCCCTTGTTCCCTGGGAGAAGAGCCTGACCCCCACCTGGATCCACCCTCCTGTCAAAGATTTGGAGAGAGCAAGAAGGTCCCCCCTGAGCCTCCTATTTCCCAGGTTACAAATTCCTTGTGGATCAGAATACCATCACCTGTAAGCAGACTAATTATTAGAGATGAGACATCTCAGAGTAACACATGGAGCATCGTGAGGCTTCTCAGGCTTTCCAAGCTGTGACTCTGGGTCCCCCCTCCATCAGTGCAGCCATCTGGAAAAGCAGATGTCGAACAAACACCCAATGCCGGCACGCTCTTCCATCTTCCCACTCCCTGCTGCAGGCCAGGAGAAAATCTGAGCCCCACACCAGGCTTGGTGTTTCCTGGATGAGTAATAAACCCCCACAGACACAGCCCTGGGCTCTGACGTGGTGCTTTTAGCTGTCAGCATCTAAAGCTGGACTCAGATCCATAAAGAAACGGATCTCCAGACGGGATCCAAGGATCAGAGTGATGGGTGGGAAGGTACTCAACAGCCATGAGCCTTCCTGGCTTCCCTAGACTTCATCCACAGCACGGGTTTATAAGGAATGAAATAACTGCCTCTGTGACACAGGTTATAATATCCCGACTCAACATTTTTTCCGTGTCTCCAACCCTTGAAACCGTAGTTCTCAAGAGCTTTCACATCTCCTTGAGTGAAGAAGGGGTATTTTTACATGATGGCATTTTGTGTTAAAACAAGCAGATGACAATTTCAGCACAGTACTTAAGGAGCTATTTCCTGACAGGAGACAGGGGAAGCAGCAGTTTCCTCAGGCACTCAGATTGCTCCTTTCTGCTCTCTCCCCTAATGTTAACTCCCATCATGCTCTCAAGTTCCTTTGAGTACAAATCCATCTGCATGAAAATATTTTAAAATATTTCCTATTACATCTGATTTCGTGACAGGGAGGAAGACCCAGAACAAGCAGGAAAATTTAATCACATTCTCCACAGGCTTCCTCACTTAAGCAAGTGCTCTACATCCACCATGACCATGACAATCCCAAGTGAACCCCATCAGGAGAAGCTTCCAAATCTTTGCAAATGTACCACTTAGCACTTGTTTGGAGGTGAAATGGCCACTACCAGCTCCTGAAAGCTGGTTGGTCCCAGCACAGCCTCTCACCCATCTCCAGGTGTCACATTCTTGGAGCAGCCAAACAGAGGGAACACAAGGACACAACCACCTGGGGCAGGACAGAGGGAAGGGTCTGCAAATCTAAGGACAAAGCTCTTCATCTACCCTTAGCAAATACTACAATCCCTGATTTTCACTCTAAAGATGATAATACAATGTCTTGAACCATGAAAGGTTGAGAATCTTCAGTTTCTCCAACCCCTTCTGAAAACTAAGACATCTAAAACAATACTGAAAACTGATCAATGTTGAGATTTTGTTTAATACATCATTTGGATGATGAGGTTGGATGAGGCTTGGAGCAACTTGTCTAGTGGGAGGTGTCCCGGCCCATGGCATGGGGTAGGACAAGATGAGCTGTAAGGTCATTCCCAACCCAAACCAGTCTGTGATTCTATTTCTTTGGAATACTGAAACTCCCCTCTCAATTATGTATTACATTTCTGTAACAAAAAGTAACTTATATTGACTGTAGTTATTTTTTCATATTGATATAACTCTCATTTCAACTTCCAGAAGCAGACTAACACACACCTCTATGCACCCATCCAAGCCAGGAGATGTTGGCCTGCTCAAAATTGTGAATTCAGAACTGCGAAAATTCAGAACTGCTCTAATTTTTAAATAATTTGAAAACAGCAAATGTGCCAGAACGTTTCCGAAAGTCAGCTGTCCACAGTAAGCCTGGCTTTGCCATTAAAAGCCTGTGACACAGAACAGCTCACAGAAATACAGGCAGCAGCACAGGGCAATAGTTTGCTCTGAGCCAGGACCAGGGTAAGCTCCAGGGGGGCTCAGGTGTGCTGTGGGTACTTCTACCTCTTCTCAGGACGGACATGGACGTGTTGGAGTGAGTCCAGAGGAAGCAGTAAGATGATCAG
Organism: Corapipo altera; assembly: GCF_003945725.1. Taxonomy (NCBI): domain Eukaryota; kingdom Metazoa; phylum Chordata; class Aves; order Passeriformes; family Pipridae; genus Corapipo; species Corapipo altera. Next base: position 7,482,777 of record NW_020884905.1, read on the forward strand.
AGGGATGGAGAAGCTCTGCTCTGAGGAAAGGATGTGAGAGTTGGGATTGTTCAGCCTGGAGAAGAGAAGCTTTGGGTCACCTAATTGTGGCCTTCCAGGACCTGAAGGGGCCAACAAGAAAGATGGAGAGAGACTATTTAGAAGGTCCTGGAGAGACGGAACAAGGGAGAATGGCTTCCCACTGCCAGAGGGCAGGGTTAGGTGGGATATTGGGAAGGAATTCTTCCCTGTTATGATGGTGAAGCCCTGGCACAGGTTTCCCAGAGAAGGTGTGGCTGCCCCATCTCTGGAAGTGTCCAAAGCCAGGTTGGATGGGGCTGTGGTGCAACCTGGTCTAGTGGAAGGTCTCCCTGCCCATGGCAGGGGGTGGAATTAGAGGATTTTGAAGGTCCCTTCCAATGCCATTATGGGATTCTATGCGTCTATGAAATGGATATGAATGTATTAAACTATGTGCAATGTAATTTCTTTTTCAAAGTGTTGTCATAATGCCAAATTTCAGTAGCATAAATGCATGTTTTCTGTGGGGCTTTGGCAGAGCTCACACTCTTGGATAGCGAGATTCCCTGGCTGTCTGCACAGCCTTTACTGGAAAAACTCACAAATTTCACCTTGTTCAGAGAGAGTGATGCTTTGGGGATTGTTAAATCCTGAGTCCAATCCCCTGGGAGAAGCGGCGAGGTGGGTGAGGTGTGTTGGTGCTGTAACACACACTGGCATCCCCCAAGGCTGGCCTACCCTGGGAATTTGATACTTTTCCACTGCTGGAAATAATGGCAGGGAAATGAGCATTACCTGGGCAAACACCTTCTGTACTGCACATGATGGAAAAGCCTTCAGGGTTCCTCTAAATGGCAGGTGGGGGCACCTGCTCACCTGAAGCTGATCCTCATTCTGTCTTTGAAACTGCTCTGTTGGGAATAAAAGTAGATATTCCTTCAAATTCTGTCTGGTTATACCTGTTTTCCAAGTAGGTTCAATCCAGACAATAAACTTAAAAAATAAAAAATAATAATGACTTTACAAAGTCCCTCTCCAGGTCTTATGGAGCCCCTTCAGGGCTTCCTGGATGACCTGTGGTATATGATGAAAAAGAACAGTTTGAAGTCCTTTGAGAGACTTACTCATGTATCTCAGAATAGTCCCCATCGCAGCTCGGCATCGTGAGTGGATATATTTAACTGTTACTCCTTATCACTTACGTTCCCTACCCTCTAAATATCATCTCAGGAACAGGGAGAAGACAAGCTCTTTCTAAAGGTTTCCAAAACCCCCTCCAGTCATACAAAAAACTTTTGGACTTTGGCATCTGGACTCTTTCCAGTTTTCTTGCCCATTAGTACAGTTTTCAAGCCAATTTTTATTGTTCCCATTTCTCTGACAAAATTAATTTTCAGAGAAATGGGCAAGGAATTAGGAAACATTTCCCTTGGCACGGCTCTGCCTTTCTTCATATCTCATCTGCTAAAGGCAGACTTGTTACACCTGACAGCAGGGACCCATAAAAATATGTGTACCCAAAATCATGAAATCCTGGACTGGTTTGGCTTGGAAGGGACCCTAAAGCTCATCTTTTTCCACCCTTTGTCATGGGCAGGAACACTTTCCACTAGACCAGGTTGCTCCAAGCCCCATCCAACCTTGGGACACTTCCAGGGTTGAGGCAGCCACAGCTTCTCTGGGCAACCTGTGCCAGGGCCTCACCACCCTCACAGCCAAGAGTTCCCAATATCCCATCCAAACCTTCTCTCTTTCAGTTTAAAACCACTACCCTTGCAGTCTCATTATCTGCCCATTTAAAAAGTGTAAAACCACACTGACTTTCTTTATCTAACTTGGAAACAAAAGCTCCATGTAAAAGTAGAGCTGCAATATGAATTAGCAGGTGTATGATTATACCTGCAGATGCTGCTGCTGCAGCACCACATCTTCTTCCAGGAGCACTTGTGACGCCTGTACCAAAGTGTCCCCACTGAGCCAGGGTGATAACACCTGAGACACCACAACTGGTACACTGACACTACAAATTCCATGAACCCCAACAGCAATTTGAGAAAAACACAAGTTTTTCCCAGTTTCAGGAATACGCGAACCCAGGTGCTGTTAGAAAAAGGTTCCACCTCCCAACACTTCTCTCTCCCGGGAGCCTGGTGATGGCATTCTCTTACAGAAAACATCGGATGCAAGAGAAGTGCAGTGCATTTGTTTCCTTGGAAACAAACCCTTTCAACCTCCATCGTGCACACAATCTTAAGCAAAAGAAAACTCTGTAATTAGGCCCAAGGTCTGGTTATTTTTAGCCAGTAAGATGTTAAATCACAACTATTTTATTAGTAATAGAACCCAATGAAAACACATTTGTCTCAATTATCGGAGCAGTAAGTCTTTGTATCAACCCAAACAATAAACCCACTGAATTGTGCTAAGATATGTAATTGCTTGCCCATTTAAAAAGAATATAAATTGGTAGATTTGGATGCAGTTATGCTCTGCATCAGGGTTAAAAGAAAATCTCTAAGTGTCAAACGGATCTGAAACAATCAGGAGGTAACATTTATTCATTCACTGATGGTTGGACTTGATCTTGGAGGTCTTTCCTAACCTTAATGATTCTATAATTTAGGAGAGTTTAAAGCCTTGAATAACCATTAACATGCTGTTGGCACCTCTTGTAAACAACACTTGGCTTCAAAGGCTGAAGCACCTGCAAGACTTTACTCCAGCTCCATAATTAGCACCAACTTTTGGCCAAATACTGTTTGCTCTTCAATAAATCCTTGCATTAAACTCAACATAACATTCCTTGATTGACAGACCTTTCCCTGGAGGGATTTTAAAGCCATGTGGATGTGGCACGTGAGGACATGGGTCAGTGGTGGCCTATGCAGTGCTGGGGAACGGTTGGATTCCATGGTCCCAGAGGGATTTTCCAACCTAAATGATTCCATGATTCCATCCACAATGTGAAAAGTTTGAGAATCAAAACCCCACAGTCAGAGAAAGTGGCTAGATTCTTTCACTAGAAATATAAATATGGCCTGAGGAACTGAGATAGAAGAAATTGGATAGTTTCACTGAAAACACATTGGCCAGATCTATTCTTCTTATGATTCCTGGATGGTTTTAACTATGGAAAATCTCTATATCCTTTCAATTAAAAAGAAGCCAATTGAATTCTACGGAAAAAAAATCTGAAAATATAAATGGAAAATAGTTATTGATTAAATCTTACTGTAAAACTGCTATTTTTTTCCTAAGAAATATTTTAAAGAATTATGGAATTATTTCTTCCATAAATCTGTAATTTTACATCATTCTCTAATTCTATTGCTATGTTTTATACTTTTATAAATTATGGGGTATTTTTGCTGTGCACTCAACATAAAAATATTATTTCTGTAAATTCTACTACTGGGCTATTGGGGAAATAAATCTTTAAAAACAAGATTTCCAAAATAAAAAACAATATTAAAAACAAAATTAAAAAGAAGATAAAAAAAATCCTTAAAAACAAGACTTACAAAATCCTAACCTCGTGTTTCAAACAGTAAAACTGAACCCAGGAGTGAAACTGCTTCACAGCCCTTAACTCATATTTGTTCTCTGGATATTCTCTCACTGGTTTTGGATAGATTTTCCTTTTCCTTGTATAAATGTTTCCAAATGAGAAAGATTTATTCTCTGACCACCACATCTTTTGGATTAGACATTACACTGCAGGGGTTTTTTTTCCACCATAAATAGAGTGATTTTCAAGAAAAGGAAGTGTGACAACACTTGTGAGTTGAACCAGTTGAGCAAACAGAGGTATATCACAGAAAAGGGAATGTTAAGGCTTTTATGGATAAAGATAATTGTGTTTAATGTTGAATATGCCCTTAAACTTCTTGCTGAAACAGAGTTTTAATCTCTTCATGACCAATGCACTGCTTTGAGAAGAATCATAGCTATGGAGAGGAGTCAGTGGATAAATCTGGAATGACCATTTGAGAATGCAAAGTTCTGTACTGAAACATTACATTTTCTTATGTGTCCAGACTGTACTTTAAAAGGAAGTAACTGTGCTGTAATTGGAACATGGGCTCTTGAATTATTCACATAAAATCAGAAGCAGATCATCTATTAGACTGGAGTGGGCAACCACCCTCTGGGGGAAGAATCTTTTCCTAAGATGCAACCTACACCTGCCCTGACACTGTCAGGGTCCTGTCCCTGGTCCCCACAGAGCAGAGATCAGTACCTGCCCCTCCTCTTCCCCTCCCAAGGAAGTTGTAACTGCAGTGAGGTCTCCCCTCAGTCTGCTCCAGCTGAACAGACCAAGTGCCCTCAGCTGCTCCTCACACGGCTTCCCCTCAGAGCCCTTCCTCATCTTCATGTTACAGTCCTGCTTTACGTACAGTGTGCTGGGATCCCACTGCTTGAAGTAAGAAGCAGCAGGTAACCCAAAGTGATGACCTTCCCAAATGCCCAGATGTCACATACAGGTGTCACCCACAAACACACAGCCCAGCTGAAACCCCAACTATTGCTGCACTGTGGGATATATCACTACTTTCCCACAAAGACCAGCTTTGATATTAAATTCTCTTTCCATTCTTAAAGCAACTGGCACAACAACAGAAAATTCAGAGATGGTTCTGGTCCCCTAAAGGAGACAATTCAGGGCTGATAGATGACACTCCTTTGGCTGCCTAAGGAATGCTTCATTAGATGTGCAGCTCAGCTCCCACTGTTCACAGAGAAAAGATCCTCTTATTTAGAGTGGAGTTGGATCCTAATATCCTGTCTCCTCTCTCCATCTCCTCCTAAACAACGGCTGTACACAGCTCTGCACACTGCACAGGCACAATCTACCTGCTGAGACAGAAAATTGCCCCAGTTGTCACCGAATTACATAGGCTGGGAAGCAGCTGGTGTGAAAACCATCTCGTTGTGAATGATGGGATGCTGAGCTGCTTAATATTTGTCATTCCTCCAGTCTCTAGAGAATATCTGATTCTTTGCTGCCACAGCTGATTTCACATTATGGATGAAAAAGAAGGGAGGTCATGTTGGAAGTCAAAGTCATGTATTTGTAGTGGAGGGTAATGTGGACCACAGAACCATCCCTTGTGGGAGCACAAGGAGCAAAACCAGTCTGTCTCACAATGATTAAGCAACTGGAGTTGCCTCTCTTCCAGATATCAGGAAAAGGTTCTTTCCCCAGAGGGTGGTCGGGCACTGAACAGGCCTCCCAGGGCAGTGGTCACAGCACCAAGGCTGCCAGAGCTCAGGGAGTGTTTGGACAACATTCTCAGGGACATGGTGGCATTGCTGGGGTGTCCTGGGCAGGGACAGGAGTTGGACTCCATGATCCTTGTGGGTCCCTTCCAACTCAGCATATTGCATGACTCTTGCACATATGGATACTGGCCAATTTTTCTGTGGTGATCCAAAAGCTCCACTAAAATCTCAAACATGAAGATCTGAAAATTTGGAGGTTTCTCTACTCAAAAGAGCATTTCCAGGGGTGACAAGACTCAGTTGCAAGATTATCCCTGAACCTGGTAGAACAGAAACTTGGACTGAACCTGATTTTCTCTGAGCCCCCCACATAAGAAGCACATCTGGAAGAATGTTCTTCCAATTCTGGAAGAATTGGACAAAATGGTTTCTAGGCCAGTGAACATACATTTTTTTTAATTTAAAGAGGAACTGGCAATGTTCTGTCTGCTATTAGCTGGAAATTGTATCGCGTTAATAGAATCAGCAACAAACAAGTTGAATGTCATTTCTGCTCAAGAAAACAGTAACATACAGATTAATGTTCAGCTAATTGTACATGACAGTAATTCTACTGAGGGGGCTTCGAGTGACATTAGCAAGGCTGAGTGGGTTATTAATCTCGCAGTAGCCCCTCCATGGGATTTCAGCTTCCCATGAATAATGCAGCTTTTTTTTTTTTAAAAAAAAGCTTAATTAGGATTTTATTCCAAATTTTTATTATGAATTTTCTCCTCCCTGCATTCAAAACTGAGCCAGGTAATTTATTGTGCTTCCAATTATATTATTCTCAGGGCACACTAATTTTTAACTCTTTCTTTATCTGAGGGAAGCTAGTGCATCGAGTTGCCTTTGACTTCAATGAGATCTTGTTAGAATATCATGGAATTCTGGAATGGTTTGAGTTGGAAGGGACCTCAAAGCCCATTTCGTTCCACCCCGCAGCTTCTCTGGGCAACCTGTGCCAAGGCTTCACCACCTTCACAGGGAAGGATTTCTTCTCAATATCCTATCTAACCCTACCGTCTTTTAGTGTAAGTATCTGGAAATCTATTCCAGAAAAACTCATCCATCAGCAATAGCTGAAGATCTGGCTGAAGGCAATTCCTGGGATAAACTCATATTTTTCTAAAATATAATGAAACTGAACTGGATCCATGTCTCCAGCACCCCAGCCAGCAGAAGTAGGACACACTGGAGCATTGTAACACTTGGTAATAAAAGCCTAGTTCTACTTTTGAAAACTTAACTCACCAAGACCAACTTTCCCACCCACACACATGAAATCCATCTTCCCAGAGACACAAATAATTTTAAAACTCTGTTTTTATTAATTGCCCTGGTAGCTCATTAAGAAGTTCATTAGGAATTTCACGAAGCTAAAAATTTAGCATCCATAAAATGTTACTGTTCTTTAATACATAAAACGAGATATGAATATTAAAAATGTAACTAAGAACAGGTCCTAAAAAGGATGTAAATTCAGAAGACTCAACTCCAAGCAACTGATCCACACAAATCTGCCAGTTTGCAATTTCTCTTTCACTGGGAATGTTTTCACCTGCCTCTTGTTCTATTTTTGCATCCATTCAAGAACACTGGACATAGTTCCCACCCTGCTGGGGTCCACAAATTGGGCTTCCCCAGTCTAGCAGCTCCTCTCAAGAAAGCTGAACACATGGATCCCACTGAATGTGACAGTCACCCACACCTAACAGGGAAACCCCAGTCTGGAGCTGGAGACCCACTGTGTGGGCCAGTGTGTCCAAATTGTCCCCCCTACGGAAGGAGGTCCATAAAGAACTGGAAGCCTGGAGGGACAGGACAAGGGGGAATGGCTTCAAACTGCCAGAGGGCAGGGTTAGATGGGATATTAGAGAGAAATTGTTCCCTGTGAGGGTGGTGAGGCCCTGGCAAGGTTGCCCAGAGAAGCTGTGGCTGCCCCATCCCTGGAAGTGTCCAAGGCCGGGTTGGGTGGGGTCTGGAGTAACCTGGGATAGTGTAAGGTGTCCCTGACCATGGCAGGGATGGAATAAGATGGTCCTTAAGGTCCCTCCCAGCCCAAACTAATCTTGGATTCCATGATTCCAAGATGTATTTTCCTTGTGGAATTCCTGCACCTCTCCCCTCCACATCGGGGAACCACAGAGACCAACTTGCCCAAAGCCACAAGGCCCATGAACAGGGATCAGCTCCCTGCATCCTAATAAGATAATCCTTGAAAACTAGAAAACAATTTGCTATAGCTACACTTTAACGACATTAACAGGTATTTTCAGTAAAATCTTGAATAAAATCTTCAATCAAACAAACACAATAATGAACCGTAACCTCTTCTATTTTTTGTTTGTGGCAATTTACTGGTATTAACATTCATTATTTCAAACATGAGTAATACACAAATATTAGAATCACATTAGGAAAGCATCAAAATGACAGCAGCAGCAAAGGCATAACTCCTAAAACTAGACCCTGTTCTTCTATCATGAAGCAAGGTTCTTACTCTTTTCCATTGCAGCAAATGATATGTAAAGTAGCATTTAATGTGAACTGGAAGGTGTGAGGTAAAACAAGAATTAAACAACACTTTAATCCTTAAAATAAACTCTATAGGTGATGGGAAAGCATAAATATTAATAAAACAGCTGGACATGCACAAAGATGTGACTTGATGTATGGTGAGGAATTGGTTTATTGCAACAAAAATTAACTATCCTAATGTGTGCTGCATTTAAAATTCATTAATACCTATGAATGAACACAGCCAGAACTTCAGGCAATCCTATTTAATAAGTGCCAAGCAATATCGAAGAGTTCCTAAAATGTTGGTGTGAGTTAAGGCAGTTGAATAACAAGTGGTGGGAATTCATTTGACGTGTCACAAGAGTGCTCCTCAAGTTGACAGAGTACAAAGCTGCCTTTTCTCTATTGAGTAGTTTCCCCTATAGTAACAAAATATTTTCCAAATCAGCACCTAATCAGAGTTATGAAATGAAAAACTAAAGACTTCATCAGTGTATGGTGAAACCAGGCAATCCAGTGATTTTCTGGAGAAGCCTGAACACCCAACTTCAGTGGGAATGAACAGCCACTTCCTGCATATTAAAGGAAGATGCATCAACTTCCTTAAACTTCTCCAAGCATCCCTGCTGCTCTTGAATTCATGGCACTACATTGTTATTCCAAGCAAGACAAACTTTGTAAGATAAGCATTCAGATTCTTTTACAGTTCATATTTACTTTTCATGAGCACAGGTCATTGAAGAAGAAAGAGTGGACTTGACTTGAGCAAGGATTCAGCACATTGAGCCAGCTCAAAAGTGAATCAAATTAAAGTTTCCAGACCTCTGAAATGATTTCTTCAAGGTTTGACTGCTTTCTCTGATGCCTAAACAGTAAATTCTGAGGTTGGAACATTGCGGGGTTGTAGAAAAGAAAGATTTTTTTTGCAGAACAACATATTCTCATCTCTGTTACCACAGCAAAAATAAGGCAGTAGGAAATAACGTTAAGGATTGTGAGGACAGAGCGGTGCCTGGACATCCCCAGGTTGAGGAAAATGCAAACTTTGATTTATATACTCCACTGCTCTTTGAAAGGAAACAGGGATCAGTGACCTTTGAAGCTTTAATTTTAAAGACAGTAATACTGCTGAGAATGTTAAGCAATGTCTGGTGGTGGTTTGGCATTAAAAAAATACCAACCCTGGCCTTCAACAGAGATAAATCAAAGGAAGCTTTTGGGAAGAGCCTGGGGGACATAGGCAGTTGTCACATACGGTGCTCCAAGGGAACACCAGCAGTGCCTGGGAGAAGCAAGAGGCAAAGCAGTTTTTGGAAAATCTATCCCTCCCAAGTGGCAGGAGACCCAACAGCCAGTTTTCCAAGAAGAGAGGCTAGAATGAGGTGGGGGTCAGTCTCCTTTGCCAGGTACGAGTGACAGGACAAGAGAAAAGGGCTTCAAGTTGCACCAGGAGGGGTTTACGTTGGATATTACAGAAAATTTCTTCATAGAAAGGGTTGCTCAGCCCACAGGTTGCCCAGGGCAGTGGTGGAGTCCCCACCCCTGGAGGGATTTAAAAGCTGTGCAGACGTGGCACTTGGGGACACTTTCAGGCATTGGAATGGCCTACCCAGAGAGGTGGTGGATTCACCATCCCTGGAGGTTTTTAAAAAGAGATTGGACGTGGCCCTTAGAGCCATGATATAGTAATTGGAGTTGGATCAGGGGTTGGACTTGATGATCTTGGAGGTCTTTTCCAACCCAATCTATTCTATGATTCTATGATTCTATGGGTCAGTGGTGGCTTTGGCAGTGCTGGGGGAACAGTTGGAATTAATGATCATAAACATCTTTTCCAACCTGAACAGTTCTGTGATTCCATGAATACCCACAGCTTTCTTCTCCCTTTTGTCACACACCTCCAAGAACTTCATTTGCTTAGGAAAACATATCTGACATTACCAGTCTCAAGTCCAGAAAGAAGAGTATGTTCAAGAGGGGGGAGGTGTCTTAGGAGGGGAGCTTTGCTGAGGAAGTCCAGCCTGTGGGTGAGTTAACATCCCCTTCCAAAAGAAATTTTATTTTACCAATTAGTGCAATTTAAAGTAGATTCATAATTACTCATCGTTAAGGCCCAGAACTAGTCCCATTCCATTCAGAACATCTGATAGCACCAGTCAGTGGTTCATCCCAACCCCAACACAGCCACCCAGTAGAGAGGGCAGGTCCATCCTATGGAAACCATTCCATAAAATCTTTGTATCTTTATTTACTGCCTCTAAAGTTTTAAAAGAGTGACTGGTACAGTCTAAGTAGCAGCAACAATGGCTGAAAATGAGCCATTTGCGCCCAGGCAGCCAAGTAACACCCAGTCTGAACATTCTAAATATGGCGTTCACTGAGAAACCCGCAGTGACATCTGTGTGGGTGTCCTCACACACTTGGTAAATAAAATCCCTTCCAAAGATCTCTCCACATGCCTCCAACAGAGACTGTCGAACAAGGAATTTGCTGTTGGGAAGTGAGTTCTGAGATTTGGTGGGATTCCATCAGGAAGCCATAAAACCTGTATTACTGCTCCTACCCCCCACAGGTACCTGCAGAGACAGAGCTCTTGGATAAAAATACACTGTTGAGCAGCAGTGGTGGTTAGATTTACCCAGTGAAAATCTAAATTGGGGTTTTATGGGTTATTTTTAAAGAAATTCTTTAGAGCTGGTGCCTGGCTTCCCCTCGTTCAAATCAAAAGAAATGCAAAACAAAACAAGCAACTGGGATGTATCAGAATTAACACCATGGTGATAAAACCACAAAAAACTCAACTGCCAAAATGAGGCTTCAAAGCACAACAAGGAGCTTCCAGAAGAGATGGAAAAATACATCTTAATTTTTGTACATAGGTGCTGTAATTATCTTTCCATGGAATTACTGCATTGGCCATAGGATTGCATTAGACAATCAGAATTCTCAACACAATCAAGGTACAGTCATGGAACTTTCTGCTGGTCCAAAGCTCAATGTGCACAACAGATACCAAAACTGTAATTAAAACAAAACATGAAGATGAAAAAGAAACTCCTGCTATGTTTCCTGTTTCCTGCTATGTGCAGCTCAGAAACATATTCCCATGGATAACAGGAATGAAATATTTCAAAAACTGGAATTCTACTACATTTTCATTGATTGAAAGAAAATGTAAGACCCAAGGAGAGAGGAAGAAGATAAATCCCTGGTTTGATCCAGGGCTGAGCTTGTGGGACCTTTTTCGTCCTGGGATTGGGGAACTTGACAGAACTTTTCCTTACATCCATGGCAACAACTCCAGGTGAGGAAGACTCTGGAATTTCCATCTATTGCTGCACAGACAAGAGTTGTGACTGTCAGGGGTCCCTCCTTTGCTAGATTTGCATATTTTATTCACAGCTGTTCAGGTCTCCTCTGCACAAATGCAATGGGTACCATCACAAAACTGTCCTCTTTGGGTATAAAAATCCGGAGGGTTTCAGCTCTCTCCCTCCCGCTGCTCTCTGAGCTTTTCACCTTGTAGAGCTGCACTGAAACAGGGACTTTTGTTTGTTTTGCCAGTTAATTTTCTCCTGAATCAGCTGTGGTGTGGCTGACCATGAGGTGGCACTGGGAACACATGACTGTCCCCTCTGGTGAGAACTCGGCCCAGCTCATCATGACCACAAACCTGCATCATCACTGACATGGAGCACCCCACAGCTGTGAAAGGAGATGTGATACACTCTGTTCCTTTTATTCGAAGAGGAACAACACCCAGGCCAGACTTGTGACACTTTTAGACCCTCAAACATCCTCACTCAAGCCCTTTTTCTGGGGAAGAGGTGTGAACTAGACTGAAACAATTCTGTCCACGGCCATAGCTGTGACATTTATTAAATTGATGGAGAGCTTTTACAAACAGCAGGGTGATGGAATATTCCACAGCAATACTCCCTCATTTTTTGTATGTAGCAGGATTTGACAGCAGCCATTTAATACTCCCTCTAGGATTTTATTTTTTCTACTTGACTGCAAATTTTCCAAACCAAGAATTAAATGCATTCAGGGTTCCCCCTCCCCCCCCAAATGCATGATAATGTCATGCTAAAAATCTGTGAGTTCTTGTATTTAATTTTTAAACTGCATTTCAGGAAGAATTTCTTCCTGGAAAGGGTAGTCAGGCATTGAAAGGGGCTGCCCAGGGAGGTGGTGGAGTCTCCATCCCTGGAGGTGTCCAAGGAATGACTGGACGTGGCACTCAGTGCTCTGGGCTGGGTGACAAGTTGGGGATTGGGCACAGGCTGGACTCGATGGTCTGGGAGGGCTTTTTCAACCTCAAGGATTCTGTGATAGCAGGGGAGTGGAACAAGATGAGCTTTGAGATCCCTCCCAAACCAGTCTGTGATTCCATGAAAATACAGATGCTGCTTCTGCCCTTTACAGCACATTATGTTTGTTAAAGGGAGCTGAAGATGGGTTTGGGCACTTTTGGACAGTCTGTGCAAAGCACTGAATCTGATGGCTCTTCTTGCTGTCCTACATTAGCCAAGGTCATGGCTGGGATGGGATTCCTGCTTGGCTCTTTGCTCCAGTGGATAATGGAAGAAGGAAAACTACTTCCTTCCAACTGCTCCATCATGTCCTCCTTGAGGACACGATGCAGCTCCAGCTTGAGGTCACCGAAGGACACCCTCAGAACACTGAGTCACTCTCCCCACCCTGATTGCCAAACATGCTCAAGAGCAAGAGTTGCCACCAGCCAAACACAAAGTCAACCCTGAATTCTAAGTTGTTGGGCAAACTCCAGGCTGGGAACCATTAGAATGCTGTTGCTATGAGCTACACAAGTTATTTTCACATCAACTGCAGCCCAGGTGGCAGAAAGAGGCTTTAAAAGAGATATTAATTTCTAGGAACCAACATATAAAATTTATTTATATCCTCTTACTGGAGGTAAATCTAATCCAAAAGTCAAAAGACAGTGGAAGACATTCTGATACCCTCGCTGGCAACTCAGATAACAGCATTAGGTCCCAAGCAAAACAAAATGTCTCATTTTTTTTATTACAGTCTGATTTGCTCCAGGTTACACATTAACCTGCTGCATTTGGGAGGCAATAGCATTGTGCTATGTGTGGGAGGCAGCAAATTAAATTGTAAAGCTTCTCTGAAAACAGTCTTCTCACAAAGAACACAAAGAAATTAAAATAACATCAAGATTAAAGTGGATGAGATTTTTTTTTCTGGTTTCTGTATTTTTCCAAGGAGGTATCAGTTACTATCTGAATAAAGGTCTCTTTGATGGTATTTTTCATTTGGAAAGATCCTCTAAATAATTACATATTCTTACAATAGATGGTAATTTTATATAACATTTAGTTTCATGTAGAATAGTAGGAGTATATTATTTATCGTGCTTTTTATGTGTAAATTAAAACGATTGGGATCTACTGTGCTTTTCCTCCCGGATTGAAGGTGGAAACCAGAGTAGGGATGAGCTATCCCATGGCCAGGGATTCTCCAGGACACCATAAAATACCTGGGATAAAGGAAACCCCAATACTAACGTGGAAATTAATCAACTTTTTGCCTAGTTTTTACCAAGATTCCCTCCTTCATCACCTGTTGAAAATCTTGCATTTGACACACACCCATCTGAAACCTTTGCTACACAGAATTATGTTGGTTACAGCAGAGCTACAGAGTATTTAACACATGTTCACCATTTCCACCTGCTTTCTGCTTCATCCCAGTTCTTTTCCCTTTTCTCCTCTATTTTCTCCTCCTTTTTCCATGGTGGTGCCCTAAGAAGATCTTTCCCTGCAGCAATAGGCAGGAACCTGCAAGTGTTCCAGCTGGTGTTGAGCGGGAAATCGGGTTATTCCACAGCTGCAAGGTATCTACATTTTTTCCTGAGATATCTGAGCTGTCTAATATGCAGGAAAGGGCTCAAATCCTTCTGGACCACAGAAATGACTTAGTTTGGATTAGAAGGGACCTCTGGAAGAGTCTCATCTAAAGCGATTCTAAGTAGACCAGACTGCTCAAGGTTTTGGCCAGTTCTGTGCATCCCTAAGGATGGTTATCCCACAGATCCTCTGGCCCCTGTCCTAGGCTTTGATACCCTCCCAGTCAAATCTTATCTTCCCTATAGCAAATCAGAATTCCCACTTTCTAAGAAGGACAAACCCAGTTTTCTCAGTCTCTGCTGATGCACCATGTCAACGTGATGACAACATTAGTTCATTCCAGAAATCATTGCTGTTTTAAAAGTATTCTCATCATTCCCATCAGCTGTTTATGGACAAACAACAGACTTTCTAAATATTCACTGCATCATCAGAACTGATTTTCATTCCAACTGAAGCTTAAAGATAATTTATGCTATCAAAACACATGCATTTTTCATAAGGTAAATGTGCATCTGGAGAAACACTGACTTTCAAAAATACCAATGGCTTAGTGACCATTCACATTAGACTTATTAAAATTCCATACCCTTCAAAAACACAATATGGAGATTTGGCTTTGAAAAAGAAATTGATTCTTCCAGTGTTGCCACCAGGTAATTCCAAGAAGGATCTATGAATAATGGATTGGTATACAGGGAAGAGGTTATTTGCCCCTTGAATGTATTAAATAATCAGTTTGAGCTGAAACATTAAATTTCCAAGGCTCGGCATGAACAACATCACTGGGAGACCTACACTGTGGGAATCTCCTACAAACAGGCAATACCTGCCCTTTGCTCCACACCCTCCATAGGAGGAATTTCTTCCTGGAAAGGGTGGTCAGGCATTGGAAGGGGCTGCCCAGGGAGGTGGTGGAGTCCCCATCCTTGGAGGTGTCCAAGGAATGACTGGACGTGGCACTCAGTGCTCTGGGCTGGGGGGGCACTGGCCACAGGTTGGACTTAATGGTCTGGGAGGGCTTTTCCAGCCTCAATGATTCCATGATTCTGTGACAGTCTTTGTTCCCTCACTTTCTGATTATCAGATTAGATCCTGAAACGGCAAAATCCAAGGAATGAACGTGTCTCAGTGCCCTGACTTGGCCCATGACCCATGGTCAATAATGTCAGATTTGGGCAAGAGGCGTTTGTGCAGCCTTCATTTTTTTTTGTAAAGGATCCTGGAATCCCACACTAGTTTTAGTTGGGAGGGATCTTAAAGCCCATCTCATTCCAACCTCTGCCATGGGTGGGGACACCTTCCACTAGATCAGGTTGCTCCAACCTGGCCTTGCACATTTCCAGGGATGGGGCAGCCATAGCTGCCACAAACACAACAAGTTGCTCAGGGTAACCTGTGCCAGGGCCTCACCACTCTCACAGGGAGGAATTTCTTCCCAATATCCCATCTAAATCTTCCCTCTTTTAGTATAAAACCATCCCCCTTTGTCCTATCACTCCATGTCCCTTTTTTCTTTAGATAGAAGTTCCATTTTTAAAACTACCTTGTATTTAAACCCCACTGCATTTAAACTCCAGCTGAAAGAGATGGATGGAAAAATCAGGAAGTATTTCACAGGAATAAACTCTCATTTTATGAAATTTATTCCCTGTAGCTGCAATAAAACAAATTAAAACCTGAAATTCACCTCTCTAATATTACTTCTAAAAGGATCCCATGCATTTCTTCAGGAAAGAGGCATTTTGCTTGGAATAATAAATTAGAATAATACTTTTCTAACTCAATGTGTTTTTATTTATAAGAACTGAACTAAGCAGGGCAGGAGAAAATAAAACCTTCAAAGGGGTATTACTGAAACACAACCCTGATTTATATGATAACAAGTATCAGGCACAAACACTTGTCAATATGATTTCTCCCTTACACTTCAAGGCTCAGTAATTCTTATTTCTGAATCCTGGTGTTTCCACCTACAAATCTGCCCTGTCTACCTCTCACTTCTCGACAAGACCCTCAGAATGCAGCACATCCAAAAAGAACAGGAATTTCTGCATAAACAGGTTTTTTCTGCTGAACATTCTATGGAACAGATTATGAAGTATCCCCTGAAAAACACTGGAAAATTAACATCAGACTTCTCCCTGAGGAACATCAGCAATTTTTTTTGTCACATAACCCACATCATTCTCCACTTGCTGCAAGATTTCACTGCTGCCCATTGGAACTGTGGATGTACCAATAGTTTCCTCTGGGCCATTTATTCCACCAGATTTATAAATTTATTTAAAACTCATGTAAACTATCCAATGTTAACAATAATTTATACAATAACTGAAAAGTTTGGAGAGATTTACAGGTTATGATGTTTTGGGGGTTTTTATATATTTTTTTTAAATTTGGGGGCTTCAGAGGTGAATATAAAATTGGAAGGAGGAAATATATAATGAGAAAGAGGAGAAGTTCTTTACTCTAAGGGTGAGGCCCTGGCACAGGTTGCCCAGAGATGTTGTGGCTGCCCCATCCCTGGAAGTGTCCAAGGCCAGGGTGGATGGAGCTTGGGGCAACCTGGGATAATGGAAGGGGTTGGGACTGGATGAGCTTTAAGGTCTCTCCCAAGCAGAGATGGCAAGTCTGAGGTTTGCTCTGCAGCTTTGAATATATTCAGACATAAAAAAAGATATTTAATAAAATCTTTTTCATAAAAGATGAAACTGTTTCAGCAGGAGATTAAAAACCTCACTGAAGGCCTCAATTAAAAAAAAAAAGGGCATCTTTTTCACCAAACATTTCTAATTGCAGAATTCTGCTGAACCTGAAAATGGATGAATTTTCTTTTCAAATAAAAAGTGGGTTGAATATTGCAATATTCAACCCAGAGTTTTTTTGTAATGGACAACAAGAATGTTTTAACATTGTAAAAACTGATTTACCAGGGCAATGCAGTTGCCATGAGAAACCCAGTTCTGCTGTACCTTGATTTGATTTAGATAGAACCAAAATTATGTTTATAACAGAGAAAGCCCAGAAATGACAACTCAGCTGCAATGCATTGACTTGCTCCTGTGGCAAAGCTGCTCCACACCTGCCAAGGGCAGGACATGGGGAAAGCAGCCTCCTCCCACCAGGAGCAGTGGTCCCACAGGGGCTGTTCAAGGCATCCCAGCCCTCTGGAACCTCCCAGGGCCTAAAGGGGCTCCCAGAGAGCTGGAGAGGGACTTGGGACAAGAGCCTAGAGGGACAGGACAAGGGGGAATGGCTGCCCACTGCCAGAGGGCAGGGTTAGATGGGATAGTGGGAAGAAATTCTTCCCTGTGCCCAGAATAGCTGTAGCTGCCCCATTCCTGGAAGTGTCCAAGGCCAGGTTGGATGGGGCTTGGAGAAACCTGGTCTAGTGAAAGGTGTCCCTGCCCATGGCAGGGGGTGGGAGAAGATGAGCTTTAAGGTCCCTCCAAACCCAAACCATTGTGTGATGGAAAGGCTCTGACTGTACCAAGTGCCAGAGGGGAGTCAGAGAAGATACTTCCCAAGGCCACCAAGAATTACATAAAAATTAGAAAGCATTGGGCAGAAAACTCACCCTAAATTAGGGGTACAATTCATGGTATTGAACAGGTTCCCATCAAAAATAACCACATAATCAATTCTTTATGCTTCTTTCACTTTCAAGGGGCAGATTATTTCAGGACCTAATTTTTCTGATACCCACTTCAGACTTCTTTTAGAATAAATGTGAAGGAGAAACACGATGGGAGTGTCCCTGGTGTTACTAACAGGTCCTTCCCAACCACCACCAGCCTCAACAGACCGCATTGAACAGGGTAAGGTCAGCAACAAAATTATAAATATGAGGTTTTTCTAGTGCTCTTCCTCTTCTTGGGGTAGGCAGAGGTTCAGCTCTCACTGTCCTTGTTTGGACACCAGAAGGAAACAAACTCATCAATATGGGCAGAAGTGGCAGTGTGGGCTGAGCTCATTACCTACAGCACAAACAAGCAGCAGGAACATCCTGATTTCCAAGGCTGGTGCCTTCACTGACTCAACATCAGGGAACTCATCAGCCTGAAGCAACCTCGTACCCCACTACAGAAAACCTTCTGTGTGCTCCCCAGGCCTGATTTGTCTGCTTTCTTCTAGGAAGAAGAACATGAAGCTGAACTGTTGGACTCACTGTGACATCTCCAAGTCCTTCACTTCATGTTCTCTGTCCCCATCACAAACTTCCTGATATTTCCTGCAGATCTGCAGGGACAAGCTCTCCTTCCAGCTACACGTAAGCAGCTCTACTCTTTCTGATGCCAACAGTGCACTAAAACAAGAATCTGGGAGGAAAATCTCTCCACGAGTCTCATCTTTCAGCTTTAAATACCTGCCTTGTCATCCTGCCACCCCTGCCCCAGACACAGGATTCTGTCTCCTACTGAGATACATTTACTGGCAGCCCACACACCAACGTAGCTTCTGCACACCCCTCCTGGCTTTCATCTGCTCCTCATATTCAGCTTTTTCCTGGATCATATCACTCCCCCCTTCCTCTTTGCTCCATCAGATCACTCTGCTGTGTAATTTCCGCTTCTTCCCTCATTTCCAAAATTAAACACACAGACAGAATACTACTGGTTATATACATTGGTGTTCAAGGCTTGGAGCACCCTGGTCTAGTGGAACATGTCCCTGGTGGAACTGGATCATTTTTAATGTCCCTTCCAACCCGAACCAGTCTGGAATTCTGTGGTTCTAAAGCACAGATTGATCACACAAATTCAAGCCCAAGTAGAACCGACTCCAATCAAATGACTCTTAGTTACAAAAACCAGACAACTGATGATATCAGAGTCTAAAAGGCAAAAAAGACACCCTGGAATGAAAAATATATATATAAAAAAATCTTTGTTTTGTCTCAATAGCCTGATTGTTTCATGCTGAAAAGGAGGAGGTTTGCACGTTCCTCTTGGATGCTGGTAGGGGAATCCTCAGGAAGAAATCATCCTCAATTTGTATGGAGATGGGCTTAAAGTGAGTATAAAATAATTACATCCAGTTGGAAACCTGAAACTGTTTTGTAGCTGACAAAACAATCACATTCATTCTTAAAAATGCCACTTTTCCTACCTTAATGGACTTATTTCCCTTCAGACTGACAAGTTTTTTTGTAAGCTCTCTTCAATTAGTATGAAATTTAATTAATGGAATGTTTAACGTAGTATCAAGGTACTTATTTATATCACACCAAATATTTATCATTTCTTGTGATAGTGAAGGGAACCAGACCACAAAGGCACAGTACAGAAAGCAAATGTTTTTGTGAGAGTGCAAACAAGAATAATATTGTATTTGCTTGAAATAATTGGGATATAAACATAATGAATGATGCAGAGCACAATGGGAAGCAGCATCTGTTAGTAAGGAGAGCTCTGGACTATGTTACCTTTGATTTTAAAAAGGGATATATGAAAGAATCACTTGAGTTTTCAGTATGAAAAATAGAGAAAACAACATAAAAGTCAAAATAACCTTTTAAGAGTATTTAGCTAAATATAAAAATCAATTTCCAGGCAATATTTTCAGGGAGAGTTTCTGGTTTTCCAATTAAGAGGCACTCATTTAATCAGAGGTGAGTAGCATTCCTTTAGAAGGATACATCTGTCTCAGCTTAATACGGTGAAAGCCCTGGAACAGATTAAAGTGAGGAATTTGAGCCCAGCTTACAGTTGGCTTCTAAAACAATTATTATTAATGTGGGGAAAGGTAGTGATGGGGTCACTGCAGGTCACTGGGAAAGAAAGCTGAGAGGTTTATGGCTGGTTTTTGTATCAGAGGGCTTTGCCTGTGTACCCTCAGCTCCAGGGAATGTGAACAGAATCAGTGTGAGTCCCCACCCAACAGGAGCCTGGAGTAAGCAAGTGTCACCCTTCCTGCTCTGGGCCTTTGTCATGCCACAGAAACTCCTCTTGGAAACTCAAAAGAAATATAAAAGGTAAATTCTGCTGGAATCCAGGCTTCTGGAATGAGAAACTAGCCACTAAGACACGTTCAAAGCCATGTCCCACATCAGGATTATTTGGCAGCCAAACCTATCCCAGAATCCATATGAAGTTGGCTTTGGCAACCCAATGGGTGATGAAGAGTCAGGAGGACAGTGCCCACTAGGCCAGGGCAGGAGGTCTGTTCCCTATATCCTCATGCCTGGGCAATCCCAGTACTCACTTCCCATCCCACAACACCAGCTAAGCCCTTTCCAACTGTAATGAGACCTTTCTACGTTTCTCACTCCCCTGAACCTCGTTAGAGAACACAAGCCTGGGTATTTCACTTTTTTTTTCCACTTGCCCCTTCTCTGAGTTTTATATTTAGATTGTCATGAAATTCCAGTAATTCACATCTACGTGACACGTGGAATTTATCAGGAAGAAAGATGTTAGAGAACCATTTTCATTTTTGACATAAAGCTTAAAATCTCCACTTCCCCCAAGAGGGCATAAATATTCTATATGTCCCTTGAATTTGTAAACCTGCACAAACAGCTGGGAAAAAGAATTCAAGCTGAAATTATGGCAAGAAACATTACAAACCACTTGCACTACTGAAACCAGCTATTTGTAAAGAATCTGACACAGAACTAAATACGGTGTTAGCTCTGGGTCCCTCAGCATAGGAAGGATGTGGAGCTGCTAGAGTAAGTCCAGAAGAGGCTACAGAGCTGCTTCCAAGGCTGGAGCCCCTCTGCTCTGGAGACAGGCTGGGAGGTGTTCAGCCTAGAGAAGAGAAGGCTCCAAGGAGACCTTAGGGCCCTTCCAGTGCCTAAAGAGGCTCCAGAAGAGCTGGAGAGGGACTTGGGACAAGGGCCTGGAGGGACAGGACAAGGGGGAATGGCTTCCCACTGCCAGAGGGTAGGGTTAGGTGAGATACTGGGGAGAAATCCTTCCCTGTGAGAGTGGTGAGGCCTTGGCACAGGTTGCCCAGAGCAGCTGCGGCTGCCCCATCCCTGGAAGTGTCCAAGGCCAGGTTGGACAGGGCTTGGAGCAACCTGGGATAGTGGAAAGTGTCTGGGATTCTCTGATTCTGTGTATCAAAACCATTTCTGAAACAATGGCAGACCCCAAAGTCAGTTCATTTCATTAGAAGAATTTAAGAATTGACTAAATACACCTCCAGCAACTGAAGTGTTGCATGTTCCCAGGATGAATAACTAAATATTTTATATCAGAAGTTAAACTGCAGCTTTTACTAAACATGATCGTACTTGACAGGAGTGATCACCTGGCAAAACTGTTTGGACTCACTTTGGTGCCAAACCCTAAACTCAAGGAGTGAGAGTCATTGCAGCCATGGGAAGAGTACAATCAACATCTGCTGGAGAAAGAGGAGGATGTGCTTCTGAGTGATGAGTATTTGAGTTCCATTTCTTAGTGAAGTGGATACAAATGCTCACCTGGATCCAACAGCAGGTGCTGGAATGACCAACAGCCAACACTCCAAAGCACTACTGAAATCTGAACTCCCTGTGCCACTCAAAGCAGGAACAGGTTAATGATTCCTTTGTCAACCCACTAACACAAAACCCCACTAAACACTAAATTTCAGAAGCCAATGGCTTATTCTGTTCACCTCTTTTTCACTGACAATTAATGATACAGTTCAGCAAAGAAAATGAATGATATTAAAATGCACTATAGATTATATAAACCATTTCAATTAAAACTACAAAGTGATTGTAAACTGGACTAGAAACTTGTTCAAGGAAAGAAACAATAGTTTATTTTCTTAAGAAAAAAAAAAAAGCTCTAAATGTCCATGTTTCCATAGAGACAACCTGTATCCTTTCATGCTTCCTAATCTATCTTGGTCGATCAATACTTTATGGTAATTGTTTCCATGGTAATTGCAACTATAACAATCCCCTTTTTCAGTGGAAAAGCAACCTATAAAAGCAACAACAAACCAACTTGGAAAGGCAGCCTGAGTCTGCAGCAGTGACAGCAGAATGTGCTCCTTTATCTTGAAAATCTGGGCTTAATTAAGCCAGATGGAGTTCACCAGTTTGGGGGAAATTTCACTGGGAATTTGAAGGTGAGATGCAAAGTCGGGCTCAATCCTGCGCAACCAAGGCCAGCAGGAAAAATCAACCAGAGCCTTTAGAACTGAATTCCCATGGTGTGAAGGAATAGCCACAGGGTCTGGCTGCCTTTCAGCATTCCTTCCTTATCCTGGCACCACGTGGAGGAGGAGAGGGACAAGAACAAGGTGGTGCCAAACATCAGGGACAAAAGAAAGGGCAAGAAGGAATCATTAGTGACAAAATAAATAGAATCACAGACTATCCTGAGTTGGAACAGACCAGAGAAAAGAGGACTTAGAGAAAAATCAGGTTCAGTCCAAGTTGCTGCTCTCCCAAGTTCAGGAATAATCTTTCAACTGAGCCAACTCACCCCTAGAGAAGCTCTTCTGAGTTGTGAAGCCTCTGAGGTTTTCAGATCTTCCGTTTGAGATTTTGGTGGAGCTTTTGGATCACCACAGAAAAATTGGCCAGTATCCATATGTGCAACATGTGCAAGAAAAATGGAATATGCTGAGTTGGAAGGGACTCACATCCAGTCCAACTCCTGGCCTTGCCCAAGACACACAAACAATCCCACCTTATCCCTGAGAGTATCATCCAAACACTCCTGGAGCTCTGGCAGCCTTGGTGCTGTGACCACTGCCCTGGGAAGCCTGTTCAGTGCCCAGCCACCCTCTGGGGGAAGAACCTTTTCCTGAGATCCAACCTAAACCTGCCCTGGCACAGCTCCAGCCATTCTCTTGGATCCTGTCACCGGTTACAGAGAGAAAAGATCAGTGGCTGCCCCTCTGCTGCCGCTCAGATAATCAGAGTTGGGGGAAGGAGGGTTTTATTTCCACACTGGAGCTGCATCCAACCCTATCACCCAGAGGACATGCAGAAATGCTGGGTATCACCCTTGGGGCACTGCAGAGAACAGCCCCGAGTCCATTATCTTAGCCATTAACTCTCAAAAATGATAATTAAGCGTTCATTACCATTCAACTAAAATAAATCATAAAATAAAGTGAGAATGCAAACTTCAGGTTTCACATGGGTTGGTATTTCAGCCTCAGTTGACAGTGGAAAGTCCTCCAAAACAGCCATGTAAAGTCGTACCTTCAGTAGGATCCTTTTCTGGTTTTAAATTTATGCAAAGAAAGAGACATCACTCCCAATGCACTATTTCCACACAGTTAAATCTCAAAGCAGCAGGGAAAAGGTAACAACAGGTACAACAAATGTCATCAATATAGAGACTAGCAATTAGCACCCAGCTAAAAAGGAAATTACCTGGAATACTTAAGGAAAATACTCCCCCTGAATTAGGACCAATTTAGCAATTTGGGATGGCTTTCCATGTGAACCAAGGAGAGCAACAGTATAGAAATTAATTATGTTGATTATGTACTTGATTACAGTAGATTAAAAAGCATTATCTGAGTGCTGTTCCCATGGCAGTGTGATGGTGTCGGCGCTCGCTTCCAATAAGCCTCTGCCAGGAAAATGCAGCAGCTCCAAAACTCCACATTGGCTGAATCTGGATCCTTCTCCACCTGTTTTAAACACTAACATTTATTTTCTGGTTAAAATATCAAGAAAAATGGAATGTGGCACTCAGCTGTGCATCCCAGAATCCCAGACTGGTTTGGCTTGGAAGGGACCTTAAGGTCCATCTCATTCCATTCCCTGCCACGGGCAGGGACACTTTCCACTATCCCAGGTTGCTCCAAGCTCCATCCAACCTGGTCTTGGACACTCCAGGGATGGGGCAGCCACACCTTCTCTGGGCAACCTATGCCAGGGCCTCACCACCGTCACAGGCAAGGATTTCTTCCCACCATCCCATCTAACTCTGCCCTCTGCCAGTGGGAAGCTATTCCCCCTTTGTCCTGTCACTTCATGTCTAAAGTCCCTCTCCAGCTCTCTTGGAGCAAATTTAGGCACCTTAAATGAGCAAATTTATGGTCTCTCTGGAGACTTCTCTTCTCCAGTCCAGAGCTTTAAACCCTACAGCAGCCCACGTTCAGGCCAGGGATCACCTGGTGGCATTACCAGAGAGCAGAGGGACAGGAGGGAGCCCTCAGACAACATTGATGTCCCCTCAGAACCACAAACTGTGACAACTCCCGGACTGGCCCTCCCTGCACAAAGAACATCATAATAAAGCCAATTATAGACCTATATGAGCCCAAGGAAGCCCCAGTGCCACCTCCCTTGGTGTTGGCGGGGACATCCAAGGACATGTTTGACCTAGTGCATCAAGCAGGGCACCAGCTGCTCTGCATTTTATATCACTTGAGAATGATGATGAATGTTTTAAACCACCAGATAATCCAGAAAAATGCAAAGGCAGGGGAAACTTCCAGGGGAAAACTCCAGGAGGCACACAAAAGGCTAATTTTGCTTTAACAACAGGTCACCTGCTCCTCCAGTGAAGTCACCGAGGCACCCCTGAAGACACGGAGCTGCCAAGTCGAATCCATCAGCCGGTGGAGCTGCCGGAAGGGCTGACCCTCCTGAACTCTGCCTGAGATGTGCAGAACACAACATTCCAACCAAAACCAACGCGGGCAGGACGAAAATCGGGAGCCATTTTTGTGACTAAATTCATGCACATTTTATGAGCCTTTCTCTGGAGACAACAGACTAAAAATGGCACAGAATTTGTTTCCTCAATTACTTCCATGATTGAGAGGTGCTTTTCTGAAACAGTTGCAACCTGGCTGTGGGGCTGAGTAGAAATGTTCGTGTTGTTTGTCAGTTCAGTATTTTATATCTTATATATACATATATTTATACGCATATTTCTGTATTTTATATATATGTATACACATACTTAAATAAAAAAAGTACCTATCTACTTATTAGACTCCAATTTTACTGACTTCTTTGGGAAAGAACTTTTCATCACACAAGCCCATAGCTGGCAATTAGAAACTTCTCCATAAATGTAGGGAATTTGGAAAAATACCAAATATATAAAATCAATGAAAACATTTATTTCACATTTATCATGAAAAGACAAAATCTGTATTCCACAGAGTGGTTTCGGTTGGGAGGGACCTTAAAACTCACCCAGTTCCACTCCCCTGCTGTGAGCAGGGTCACCTTCCACCATCCCAGGTTGCTCCAAGCCCCATCCAACCTGGCCTTGGACACTTCCCAAGTATATTGGGAATAATTTATGGCAAAGCTCTTTTCCAAAACCATTTAAAAACTTTCAGAAGTAGAATAAAACATTGAAGTTTAGTTCTTTTTGTGCCTATGGGTCAGAGGGAATCCTTAAAATTACAGGTTTGAAGAGGTTAAATATATAAAAAGCACCACTGAGATACCGTGGCAACACCGCTATGGTTCTCCTATACTGGGAATGGATAGCACATGAATTCTTAAAATCTGCATTAAAATTAACTCTCCTGCATTATTTACATTTAATTAAAAGTTTGGTTTAAAATCTTTGAAGAAACTCAGAAATTTCTGCACAAAATCCAGAAAAGGGAAGCAAACCCCTGGAAACTTTGAGGTGGGAAGTATGA
Source organism: Corapipo altera (assembly GCF_003945725.1). Lineage (NCBI taxonomy): Eukaryota > Metazoa > Chordata > Aves > Passeriformes > Pipridae > Corapipo > Corapipo altera. Next base: position 7,508,033 of record NW_020884905.1, read on the forward strand.
TTTGTTTGAGTAGAAGAATCAAGAGGTTCTCCCCAGAAGGGAGAGGAGATGCCGTGTGTGACCTGCTATCCAAAGAGACTTTTTTTTGGAAAGGTGGAAGTCTGGGAAAATCTACAGCTATGAGCAGGAAATAAACCTACCCAATGGGTCTGTTCTGGAGCAAAACCCCCTCAGTGTAGTTGTACTTCACTTCCACATGCAATAAAAATAGCACAGTGTGGTAGTTTTCTAACCACGCTGAAAGCCCCCAGTTGTTTCATTTTTTTCCCAAATTTATACAATCATGTTACACTTAAAAAGCCAGCCAAGAAATTGCCTGGGTTTTTATCTTAAATTGTGTATTTAAGAGGGAAGAACTCCTGTAAAACTCCGTTGATGGAGAATCTACCACACAAAGCTATTTCAGTACACCCTGTTTTATATTAACATCATCTTGTTCAGGTCCAATTAGGGAGATGTTCCCAGCGTCTTTTTCCTGGGAACCATAATGCTTTCAGCCCCACTCTGATAGCTCAAAACCATTAAAAAGAAATCAATCAAATTCTGAAGTACATATGCTTGTCTTCTTAAAGTTCTCGTTCTTAAAGTGCATTTCTCTTCCTCCTCCTCAGGTAGCAGATGGGAGTAGCACAAATCACACTTCAACATATCCTTAGGAAAGGATTTCAGTGAATAAAGCTCATTTTAAAGCTGCAAATATCAGAAACATGAGGAGAAATGGGTGAATAAATGTACATACTGACAGCCAGGCAGCAGTGAGAGTAGGTTTTGGAACTGATGACATACAGGTGTGCACACATATTTAACAGGAATAAATACTAACCAGGATGTGAATTCTGTATGAAAATGGTCAGCAGGATGATAGTGCATCACAAAGAGCAAGGTGATGATTATTGACTTTGCTACCATGCCACAAGTCATGGGAAATGCTCAACATCCTAAAATATATGTTGTATTTTAGTCAAGAGTTTGTCCAAGCTGAAGACCAAGACTGGAAATATTCAACACTGATAGAAAATAAGAGAAACCTCCAACCCAGGATGTTCAGCCAAAAGCTAAAGCTGAAAAACTGCTATCTTTATTAAATATTGTACTAATCCAGACACAGCTAGAAAATGTGGCAGCTCAGAAAACCCTGTGCAGTTTGGGACTTGCTTCACGTGCTGATGACCAAGGAGCCATCAAGGCATTTCTGCTCTTGTACATCCTGCTGCTCGACACAAAGACCTCAAACATGTGGCCAGTAGGTTGAGGGAGGTGATTTTAAACCTCTGCCCTCATGAGACCCCACCTGCAGTGTTGTCTTCAGCTCTGGGGTCCCCAGCACAGGAAGGACATGGAGCTGCTGGAGCGAGTCCAGAGGAGGCCGTGGAGATGCTTCCAGGGCTGCAGCCACTCTGCTCTGGAGACAGGCTGGGAGAGCTGGGGTTGTTCAATTGGAGAAGAGAAGGCTCCAGGGAGACCTTAGAGCCCTTCCAGTGCCTAAAGGGGCTCCAAGAGAGCTGGAGAGGGACTTGGGACAAGGGCCTGGAGGGACAGTACAAGGGGGAACGGCTTCCCACTGCCAGAGGGCAGAGTTAGATGGGATAGTGGAAAGAAATCCTTGCCTGTGAGGGTGGTGAGGCCCTGGCACAGGTTGCCCAGAGAAGGTGTGGCTGCCCCATCCCTGGAGTGTCCAAGGCCAGGTTGGATGGGGCAACCTGGTCTAGTGGAAGGTGTCCCTGCCCATGGCAGAGGTGGAACGATGAGCTTTAGGGTTCCTCCCAACCCAAATCATTCCATGACTGTGTGATTTTGTGTTCAAGTTGCACTGAGGATGTTCCTCACTCTAACAGCCCCCTCCAGGCAGCCTTATCCTTTGGATAAGGATATACAATACAAATGCCAGGCTGCACCAGACCAACCCATGGAAGGGAATCACTGCAACAGCCACTTATTTCACTTTTAAAGGTCTTGGGTGAGCTCATTCCTCCCATCTTCTCTTCCTGCTTCCTCCCTGTGGTTCATTCCAAACATCACCTTCAGGATTTTGCGGAGTGTGAGGGAGTTGATGGAAAACTCATCAGTGATTTCCAGCGAAGATAAATTATGGGAAGAGTAAACTTTGATCTGAGGACATGGCACCAGGTAAAGTGACTTTGATGTAGGCGATCGATGGGTTTGGGAAAGGCTGTCCTGGTTGTGCTGTCACTAGTGGGAGGCACTTTTCTTCTCAGGTCAAAACTTCTTTTGCCAAACAAAATTTTGAATCCTTTTATGTCAATTATTTTGTGTTGAATATATTGACTCAAGCCTTTGTTGTGGGTGTTGCCAGGAGTGAAAAGTTTTTCCAGATCTCCTTCCTTTGAAGAATGTTTCATTATTAAGAATGACTAAGTTGAAGCTGAAGATGAGTCAGACCTATCACTCCAGGAAGAGGCAGCAAGAGGGACTTTGAAGTATTGGAGATGATAGGGAAGCCCTCAAGTACACAGGGAAAAACTACCTAAATGCCTCTTTCATCTGGGAAAATCATAACAGCAGCAGCCTCCCGGAATATGGTACGAAATATAACTACTTTATGAATTAGTGGATTTTCCCAACATATATTCACTGGGAAAAAATGTACCTTTTGCTTAAAAGATTGGACAACCCTGAATGCAGGAATGTCTCTGAATAGGAAAGTGATATCCAGTGTCTAGGCTGGAAAAGCCACAGGAATTAAAAGAAATCTTAATTTCTCTAGCATTTCTGCTGAATTTATTCCCTGAAGTAAATTTTTCCTCAGCTTCTCTGAGTTGTAAAAAAAAAGTCTGAAAATGACTCAAAACTTGTAGCTCGTTTTTCTCTCACTTCATAGTAGAGATGAAAATATTTGACATCAAGTTTATTACTTGACAATTAATTGTAAGCAGGAAAAAACTCTATGAACAGTAGTTAGCTACAAACATGAATAACTCAAGTCTTTTTGAAAAGGTCAAATGTCCACAATTACAATTAATCTTCCTATTCATTAATTTTGTTAATTATCCATAAATTTTCAATTTTCATGGGGGGAAAAAACCCCTGCTCCTTGCAAGTGGCTTGCAGATCCTGCAAATCTCCAGGGAGGCCTGGAAGCACACCTGGGATTCTCTTGGGATGATTTGCCTTCCTCATGCCTTGTTGCTATGACCTCCTGCCAAACAACTCTGTTACAAACAATGAAGGATTTCTTTTTCTAGCATTACAAATGTGATGATTCCTGTATAATCCCATTATTGTTTTCATGCCACTCCAGGGGAAACTCAAGCAGAACTGACAGGTCTTGGTATAAACCAGAAAAGCCCAAAACCCCTCAGGTGCAAGTGTTTTTGTGACAAACCCCGATGCAGCAGCACAGGCCTGACATGCACGACAGCCCTTAGGTGCAATCCCTGTACTTTGTTACTCTCCCAGGTGGAAAATACCACAACTATGGAATGGAAGTGGCCAGAAAGGGGAGGGGGAACATTACTTCAGCTCTGCCCAGGTGAGGATGATGCCCCACTTTCCCAGGAGCAGAAGGATTCACACGGATAACTCAGAGAGGACCATGTCTTTGGATGCTCTTTGGAGCTATGTCCCTACTCAATTCGCAGCTTTTAGAAATCCAGACAGCAGAGATGCTGCAGAAAGAACCACTGATGGGAAAGGGGGGAGAGGAAGCAGGTCAGGCAGTGGTGGCTGAGCTCGGTGACGTCAGCCCTGCTGACCCCCTGCCCCGCTTTGTCTCCCTCCTTCCTCGCTCCTCCTCCAGCCTCCATCCCTTTTGTCCTTCCCCTCCACACATTTCCCTCTCCAATGGCATTACTTCATCCCTTTCTTTTACCTTTAGGCTGTTTTTCCATCTGCTGCCCTCCCTTTCCCGTGTTTTTATTTACAGGGTCGCTTGGGGTTCAACACAGCCATAAAAATTACTTTACCAGCATTCCCAGGGCACTAATCCTTCCCCACCACAGCACAGCCGGCTCTGACTTCCATCAGTTTTATTCAGGGGAGGGTAGAACCAAATAAGTTCGAGGCTGTTGAATCAGCAGAGTTGCCACTCAAAGCAAAGCTGAGAAGGAGTCCGCCCTCTCCCCATCCCAACACCCCTCTGGAAGCACCAGCAGCACTCGGAGGTGACTCCTGGGGATGGTCCTGTGCGGGGATAAGGGTTGGACTCCATGATCCTCGTGAGTCCTTCCAATTCTGTGATTCCGTGAGGCTGCTCATCCCTTTCTGAAAACTGCAATGATTCCTAGAGCCCGTGGCTCACTTTGCAATTCCAACCCTAATTCCTCGCCTGCTTTTTAAAGCCCAGCAAGTGGCTGCGAGCGGAGTTAATCTATATGCAAATGAACGGCGTGCATATGGCTCCGCTCTGCCGAGGACCCTCGTGCGGGGAAGCGGAGCCGCTCCAGCTTTGTTCCACAAATGTTCCCACTGCTATTTTCACGAGATGACGTCCTTAGTGTCATGGTTACAACAATGCTGCAGGAAAGCATCGCTCTCCCTCTCCCCGCTGATGAACAGCTGAGCCATCGCCAGCTCCCTTCCCCCTCCAAGGCTCCCCCCTTCCCAAGGGATGAATCCGACATCCCGGTGGGTTGGAGGGGAGCTACAAGAAGTGTGAGGGGTCTGGAGCTGCTTTTTTAACATCAAGGGAAGAATGGAAGGCAAATTTGCCCCAGGTACTCGGTGCAGCAGCAGTTAACAGGATGTACCGAACACTACCCTCATCTCCTCATTATATTTTAATGGTCTTTGATTATTAAAAAAGTTACTCAGCACTTGTGAAGGCTCCTGAGCCGACTCTGAGCTGTGCTTATTACCCTGTCATTTGTCAGAACCCCGATTTCATGCAACAAAGAACAATATTCCCAGCAATATTCCCAACTCATTAATCCCTGGGAGCTCCAGGAGAGAGGCCTTTGACCCTTTTTCCCTGAGAGGTGGAATTTCAGCCTATTTTATCCCATTTACAAACACGAAGTAACTAATTTCTCATCTCACCAAAACATTACCAACCTTAATAACCAAATAACATACTGGGAGTGCAAATAAGAAAACCTTATTCAGGAATAAATCTCCACAGCTGGGCTTTGCAGTGCTTTTTTTCCCCCAATATTTTGTATCTGGAGCCTTGTATGCAAGTTTAAAATCTTCATTTGAATTTCAAAAGATACCCCATTTTCTATTACCTGTTGGTCCTTCCTGAGAAGAAGATTACTCTTGTCAATCTTTTCCTTATTATGCAATTTTCTCATTTTTAACATTACTGAATACTCCTGTAATTTCACTATTATCTGTTTTCAAATCAGACTTGAAGGAGAGGTTGCTTTGGGGTCTGTTGTTTTTTTGGGGGGTTATTTTTGAGTTAATGACTCCCACCTGTGTCTTTCATGGAAGAAGGCAATAATTAAGCTCCAGAATTTCAAACATTTTCTTGACACAACCATTGCTTTCCCATTATCAGACTCCCTTTTTCCCCTCCACCACTGTTTTTAAAGTGACAAGCAAGTGACAACCACTAAATGTCAGCACAGAGAACTGGCAACAATGGCAAATGACTTGTGACTGAACCTATTTCAGCAAGTCTGGCCACCCTCTCTGCCACAGCATCCCCAGAGTTCAAACCAATTAAAATAAGTTTGAAAAGGCCAAACACAACACTGTTTTCAGCTGGTTTTGCCCTTTCCCCCCTTTATTTTTCTTTTGATCCATCAGCTGGGCACATGTTTGCAGTCAAAGATGCTCCTTCTTTAGCATGATCACCCAAATTAAACCAGCCCAAAGGAAAAAGCCCAATTCCTGGTAAAATCTGCTTGAATTCCAAAGTTTCAAGCAGCCAATAGAACATGAAATACTTGAAGTATGTCATGAGCTCCTTTGAATTTCAATCATGGACAGTCTGGAGGGAGCAGGATCCTGTACCAGCAAGATCAGCTCACCTGAGCATTGCTGTAGAGCTTTGCTCTTCCCTCCAAATATGACTGATGGAATAGCCAGGTATTTATGTAGAGAATGAGTTTACTTGACTCCAAATTTTTCCAAGACTTTTTTAACTAACTTTTTCCTTCCTTGACTTTCTCTCATGATTTCTTCATCAGTAAATCAGTGCATGCAGTGAGGAAGGCAAGACTGCCTAAAATAAAAGCAAGGACAATCAGATTCCTTGAAGACAAAACATCCCAAGGTAGCTTCAGCATCCACATTCCTCACTTTAAACCTGAACAGTTACTACAAAACGTGTTTTAAGATTCCAGCAGAATCATAGAATCGTTTAGGCTGGAAGAGACCTCTAAGATCAAGTCCAAGCATGAGATCTTATGCAAGAAAAATACCTGCCAGAAATGAATGTTGTTGGACTTTTAAGTCTTGCCACAAGGTACAACATACTGATTTCTGACAAGTTTTAAGTGTTTTCAGTGTTTGAATAATTTCTGGCATTTCACAAAGTCACCTGAAAGTCTGAGAGTGCAAACACATCAAATTGCAGGACAGGATGGAAATTCCCACCCTCCAAAATACTTAGGAAAAAAGGAATTATTTTATTGGTAGGCATTTATTTTCATTTATTAGGCTCTGCTGATTCCATTCCCCAACAAGGATGTTTTCCCTGCATGCAAAACCCTCCTTGGGATAACTCAACAGGAAAACCAGTATTTCTTTCTTACTGCATCTACAACTTAACAGGAGCTGGGTGCTGGCACCTTATTTAGTGTGTGTGTAACACTGAGCCCTGAAAAGGAAGAACGTGGTTTCAATTTAAATATCAAAAAGACTCAAAATGTATATATTTAAAGGCCAAAACTCCCAATGCTCGCTCTTCTAAAGCACTACAAATAACACTAAGAATCCTGTTCTGTGTGTTTCTGGGTTTAGGTGTTTTCCCTAAGCCTGTGATAAGAATTGTTGCTTAATGAAGAAGGGGACACTCAGAAATTGCTCTTTGTAGAGAATCCACTTCAATGAAATGGAACAAGTCATAATTCAATCTCCAAAACAAATAACCAGCCTGCATTAGTTCTCGTTATTGCTAAGCCAGAGAAATATGCAATCATTTCCTATTGTCCTTGATTTGTTTGCATTAAACTTTGCTACATATACAAACAACAAGGTCCTGCTAATCTGAGAATTATATAATTTGTTTAAAAATAAGGATCTGCATCCACAAGCAGCAAACACATAAAGGCAGACCCCACAGAAAGGATTCCCATCACTGGGACAGCAAATTCACAGCACTCAGTGACTCTCTGGAGCAAAGCAGAATCTCCCAGGAACAGGACAGAATTCACTCCATTTATAAATTCACTAGGTCAAAGATTCATGAACATCACAGAATGGCTGGGGTTTGGAGGGACCCTAAAGCCCACTTTGTCCCACCCCCTGCCATGGGCAGGGACACCTCCCACTATCCCAGTTTGCTCCAAGCCCTGTCCAACCTGGCCTTGGACACTTCCAGGGATGGGGTAGCCACAGCTTCTCTGGGCAATCTGTTCTAGGGCCCCACCACCCTCACAGGGAAGGATTTCTTCCCAGTATCCCATCTAACCCTGCCTTCTGTCAGTGGGAAGCCATTCCCCCTTGTCCTGTCCCTCCAGGCCCTTGTCCTGTGGCTGCCCCATCCCTATAAGATGGGTTTTAAGATCCCTCCCAACCCAAACCATTCCATGGTTCTAGGATTACACTACTGTGAAATCCCATGGTGATACTGTGAAATTACATCCTCACAACTCTCCATAATATAAATGACATTAAGAGGTTTCTAAGAAGTGACGCCGACAGCTAAAAGAAATAATCTTTGTTTTAATCCTTGAAAATGTTTGGTAACTTGCACAACATAATTAACAGAAAATATTTTTTTTAATTGAAAATTGCATTACTTCATCTCACTGAACAAACTCGTAGGTGAAGGGACATACAATGTGTCCCACGAAGCAAAGTAGCTGTTAAGAGTGAGGGACGGAAAGTAATATCCTGCTAAATTAAAAATAAAACAATCAAGAAATACACTGCCGAGGCTGGTACCTAAATGGGTACATTCATCCGGGCTGCCAATTGCCACTCAAATGCTTCATAAACAAAATAAAAGCTTATTAAGGATGTAATTCAAATTCTGGGTAGGTATATCCAATTCTGTCCAGAACAGCTGGAATCAGAGTGAGGGATTATCCACAAAATCATAATTAACCTTGTAGACAGGGTTCCTGGCTACCATAAAGGGCTGCCTTTATTCTATTGTGTAAGACAAGAAGAGACCAAAGAATTAGATTAACAATACAAAGATTTATACTTCAGTAAGAAAGAACTACAAAATTAAATCCTACCCATGAAAATCCCGGTGGGTTTTGGCATCAGAGAGTTTGGAGATACAGACAGAGTTTAGGGATACAGACATTAACTGAAATTATTTCCCAGCAGTGAATCCAGGTGAAAACTCCTGTGGGAGAGTTGCACCATTTGCCAGTTCCTCAATTCAATCAAAAAAATGTAATTAAATAATTACCTGGATCTCACAGACCATCATTTAAATAATTCAAGTAAAGCAATGTCATTCTCACTCAAGTGCTAGACAAGACAATGGATTTTTTAAAAATTTCATTCTTGTTACATAAAAATCATGAATATAATTTAGGGGGACAAGACTATTAGGAAGATTTCACTGTTGGGGGTTCTCCCCACTCCAGGTAAAGGTGACAACTACACAACCAACCACAAAATACTGACTGTATTGTTTCCATGGTCCCTTGATTAACTGTCATAGTAACGAGGTAGTAGGGGATTTGTAGCCAAGTAACTCATCTAATTATATTATTATTCTTGAGGCAATTCACAGAATCCCAGGATCTTTGGGGTTGGAAAAGCCCTCCCAGCCCATCGAGTCCAACCTGTGCCCAATCCCCATCATGTCACCCAGCCCAGAGCACTGAGTGCCACGTCCAGTCGTTCTTTGGACACCTCCAGAGATGGGGACTCCACCACCTCCCTGGGCAGCCCCTTCCAATGCCTGACCACCCTTTCCAGGAAGAATTTCCTCCTGATGTCCAACCTGAACCTCCCAATTCATGACATGGGTTTTCACACTCTGTTTATCACAAAACCCCTTGAAGTTAATTGTGAAGAAGAATAAATACGGATGATGGACTCGACCCTGCAAGGCACTCAGATCCCCACTGATCCACCTGGACAAACTCTGGTTCCTACCCCTACTGCTTCCCTACTGCTTGAAGTGATCACAGTCAAAAAGCTTTAAAGCCCACCCAGTCCCACCCTCTGCCATGGGCAGGGACATCTTCCACTATCCCAGGTTGCTCCAAGTCCCATCCAACCTGGCCTGGGACACTTCCAGGGATGGGGCAGCCACACCTTCTCTGGGAAACCTGTGCCAGGGCCTCACCCCATTACAGGGAAGAATTCCTTCCCAATATCCCATCGAACCTTCTCCTCTGACAGTGGGAAGCCATTCCCCCTTTTCCCGCCCCTCCAGGCCCTTGTAAATAGTCTCTCCATCTTTCCTGTTGGCCCCTTAGGGTACTGGATGGCCACAATTAGGTCACACCAAAACTTCTCTTCCCCAGGCCGAACAATCCTAATTCTTTCAGCCTTTCCTCGCAGACAGAGCTGCTCCATCCCTCTGATCATCCTGGTGCCTCTGGACTCGCTCCAGCAGCTCCATGTCCTTCCTGTGCTGGGACCCCAGAGCTGGAGGCAGCACTGCAGGTGGGGTCTCACCTGAGCAGGGCAGATGGGCAGAATCCCCCTCACCTGCTGTTTTACCCTGGTACCATCTCCAACACATTTAACACCCCCAGAGTGTGACTGCAGGGACCACTAAAATGAGATCTGTGACCTGTGCTGTCTTACGTAAGTGCAGTCATCAATCTTCCCAGCAATTATTTCCCTCTCTGACCCGTGGTTCAAAACAACAGACACAGATGGGAGGTGACTTATTCCTTCCCAGGGAGGGCCATACTTTAATTACAATGACTAAGGAGCCCCGTACTTTGCACTGTAAGACCAACAGTGCATCGAACACAGAGGTTTTTAAAGAAAAGCCTCAACTAAAAGCAGTGATCTGGCTGCTGCAATACTCCCTTTCCACTGCACTACACACCCTCTGCTGCTTCTTTTCAGTGTAGATCCAGCTTTTATCCCTCACAGTCATGTGTACCAACACACAGAGGAAGGCAAAGGGTGGGAGGTGTAGTACGACGACTCAGCAGAGAATGCCGTGGCAGTGTTAGCAGAGGTCTCCTTCCTCCCGGTTTGATGTAGCAGAACCAGGTTTGTACTCATCTACCTGCCTGCATTAAAAAAGAGGCCTTAAATAGGTAAATGAGTAATGTTTTTTAAAATACATGTTCTTTTATGTTCAGACCTGTTATTTTACTACACATTCTACATTGTCACGGGGCCCCTTTCAGTGCCTAAAGGGGTTCCAAGAGAGCTGGAAAGGGATTTTGTACGAGGGCCTGGAGGGACAAGGGGGAATGGCTTCCCACTGCCAGAGGGCAAGGTTAGATGGGATATTGGGAAGAATTTCTTCCCTGAGACGGTGGTGAGGGGCTGGGATGTAATTCCCAGAGAAGCTGTGGCTGCCCCATCCCTGGAAATGTCCAAGGCCATGCTGGACAGAGCTTGGAGCAACCTGGACTAGTGGAAGGTGTCCCCACCCAGAGCAAGGGTTGGAATGAGACGAGCTTTAAGGTCCCTTCCAACCCAAACCATTCCAGGATTCTGTGACCTCTTTCAGTGTTGTCTCAGAAGTTCCCTTGAATATCCACACACCTCTGTCATGAACAGAAAGACACCACTGTGAGGGATTTCTAGAAGTCATCTGGTCTCTTCCCACAGTCCAAAGTACATTCAACTAAATCCAAAACTTTCCAGCCTCACTCAACAAACAATTCAGGCTGAAGATCTCCCAGCCTGCCCAAGCAATAGAATTCAGTTCCTCATCATTCTTCACCAAACTTTTCTGAATGTTGAGAGCCTGGTTGTCTCCCTTGCTGCAGGCATTGCTAATTATTTCTTGCCCTATTGCAGCAGATGTGGAAAGAAGGTTCCTTCTCCTGAAATTCTTACAGAACTTCAAGAAAGCACACGCCTCAAGAGTAAATAACACCAATTTTTAAATCTTCCCTGATGGGCACTGTTTGCCATTTTCTTTTCTGGTGAATATCCTACTATGGTTCTTTCTGTCTACCACACTCTTTCACACCAAAATTCTGTAGCATCTCCTAAAATTAACCTGTGAAAATGCAAGTGATTTGCTCTGAGGATGTTTCCTCAGGCTTCTCTAATGTTACACCTGCCTTTCTGGACACAGAGCTTACAAGCAAAAAATTGCTCAGCCATCCAAATAGAGATATGTACTGCAAGAGCAAGAAAATTGTTATTGTAACAGATTACAAAGCACAAAACAATTCGTTTCTAGTGCTGGAGGCAAAAGTATCCATCCACTCTGTTGGCCTAATATCAAAATTTCAATATTAAAGCAGCTTTTCAGCGCAAGTACAGGCAGTATTCTTCAAGTGTGATGTGAACACACAGACCTGACACACAGCTCATCACCATGAAATTGGCTAAAACCACTCTAAAATTAATTTAACAATTATAGTTGGGAAGATGCCCCCAGATTAATGAATTACAATTTGTGTTCTGGATATTTTCTCAAGTAAACAAGCTGCAACATGAGTCTATTCTATTGTGTTTGCTTGCTGAAATGCCTACGAGAAGGCAACCGTGAATCATCTGAACAGTCATGCTTCTCGAAGGGAAAATCACTCAGTAATACATTTAAATAATGAAAAAAAAATCTCTCATGACTCTTCGCTTCCCAAATGCTCCACAGTTTCCAGGTGGGTGATGGAGGGTCACCGGCATTTATCAGGTGACACATAATCAGCTTCATCTGACACGTATCTGCAAATAGTCCCAGAACCCTGAGGTAGCCATGAAAAATAACAATGGGATGATCACTCCTCCAAGAAGAGGAAATCTGCTTCCCTGGGTATCACTCAGCAGCCAAGACAAGACAGAAGTCTCCAATATCCATATCCTCTCCCTCTCTTTTCTCATCATATATGGTGAATTAATGGTGGAAATTGCTAATTGTGGTTTGGTCAAGGAGAGCCTTCATCAAACCTTTTTTCCATGGTTTCGACTAGAGGTCAACATTTGATGGCCATAAATCCTGAGCAGGACATTCACTAACCCAAGTCACACAGATACAAACAATTTGTTTCTTCAGTATAACTTATTATGTGAAAATCTGCTGAATTTCTATTTGGTGAAAATCTACTAAAATTCAGAAAAGAATTTATGAGATGACTATGAACCTCTGAAATAAAAGCCCTACAGATGAAATACATGGTGGAAACTGCAGGTTCCTCTCATGCTGTGCTGACTTAAAAGCTCACCTATAGGCACCGAAATCAGCCCAAGTGAAACAAGGCAGCACCTTGGCCAATTTGTGTTGGAAGCAGAAGAAAGAAATGGGATATATGTTGCAACCTTCTGTTTTCCAGTCTTGTTTTTATCAGAGATCAACTGTCCTCAGTGGCACAGTATCTCAAATTTTGGACTGGCCTAATTTCCAATTCTTACTTCAACAAGAAACCTGAAATTAAAACTTCATCAGGACACTCCATGGATATTTTCAGCTGCTAATGTATTAACTGAGGGTCTACTTGCACTGAAAGTAAATTGTTTTCCAAAACTCATAAAACCCAGCTCCTCAAAATCCAACACACTGTCAGGGACTGTGGGTTTAACTGTGGTGGTTTTATAAACAGACATTTTGAGAACAGAGGAACGAAGTATTCACACTGCACTCCTTCCCAGCACAATCCACAGGACACCAGATAGCTTATTAAGAGATCGAAACCCAATTAAAACTAGTAGATGAACCTAAACAGCAACTGGGATAGCTACCAGATTGGGTTTACTACTGTTTCAATCCCAGCGTGTTGTCCTACAGTATTTTAAAAGGGAAAAAGTAAAAAGCAAAAGAAAACCCAAACCAAACACCACAATCAAAACCTGGGATAAGATCAGCTCCTAAATAAATAAATAAATAGACAAAGTAAATTTAATCTCTTCTTGCAGATCTCATTTCCACTTTGGGATAATCTCTTGGTGACTCAAATGAAACCTTCAGTGCAGAGAAGGGGATGGGTGAGGAGACAACATCTATTGTCCAGGTACTCCCTGGAGGATGGTTTCCTGATCTTCATTAGAGACCTTCCCAAACCTCCTGTCAACACACTGCAGGTTAAACATTCCTGGAAAACATATGTGGTTCTGGTGTATGTTGAAGAGCAGAGACCTCAACCCTGTAAATGCCCCCCCAGAAGCCAGAGCTGCTGTGACGGATCTGGAAAGCGGGAGCAGGTTGGGGAAGGTTGGTCAGCAGTGACGCGCCTCCCAAAACATTCCCATTATCGCCAAGGAAGGATTAAGGCTGATCAGGCAGAAATCACATTTCCTTGTGTAGGTGGGAACATATGGGAGTTGTCACAACACAAGCTCCCGCAGATGCACATCCCGGAGCCTCTCGCATTCTGGGACTCGCCCCGGCCACAGGAGAATTTGTACGTTCATTACTCCAAGCCTGAAAATGATGTTGCAGGAGGGTACCTGGGGTCTCTCCCGGTGCCTCACACAGCCAGCTCAGAGCTTCCAGCAGAGAAAGGAAAGTTGTGTAGAGCCTACAACAATTATTCCATTCTACATCTACCAGTTTCAGAGATGTTTCGTTGGCTGAAGACTGCTTCAGTCCCAGGTAGACTTTTTGGAAGCCAGAGGTGGAGGAATTCCTCTGCATAAGTAATAACCCAGGGGCCCAGACATTCAGTTCTGATACAGGAAAATCCTCTTTCTGGTGTTTGAAAGCCTGTTCAGCTGGAGGAGAGCAGACTGAGGGGAGACCTCATTGCAGTTACAGCTTCCTTGGGAGGGGAAGAGAAGGGACAGGCACTGATCTCTGCTCTGTGGAGACCAGGGACAGAACCCCAGGGAATGGCCTGAAGTTGTGTCAGGGCAGGTTTAGGTTGGATCTCAGAAAAAAGTTCTTCCCCCAGAGGGTGGTTGGGCACTGAACAGGCTCCCCAGGGCAGTGGTCACAGCACCAAGGCTGCCAGAGCTCAAGGAGCATTTGGATGATCCTCTGGGGTGTGACTCTTGGGGATGGGCCTGTGTGGGGCTGAGAGTTGGACTCCATGATCCTTGCGGGTCCCTTCCAACTCAGTGCTCCAGGAGACACACATGTGGCTGATGCCAGGTTGCTTCCTGAGACAGACAGACAGACAGACAGGACAGTGAGGGGCTCCTCTGGAAAACAGGACACACACACTGCCCAGAAGGGGCTCTCTTGGACTAAAGAAGCAGAAGCAGAGCTGCTCCCAAACTAAAGAAGGTGACTTCTTTCATATATAACTTCTGGCTCCGCCCATGTGCCATCAGCCTGCCTCCTCTCACAATGGCCCTCTGGACACAAGCTCATCCACACCTGCTCCTCACCAAGCATCCAGAGTGACTAACAGTCTTGCTTCCAGACTTCAAGGCCCTGAAATCATCCAAGCCCCCCAAATATCACAACACAAGCCTGAGTGATAAGTCCACTCCTCACACCTGGCCATGGTGTTCACCGACCACCTTTCAAGCTGTGAGATGAAGGTCCACGGGAGAAAAGAGCCACTTCCAATCCACTTTAACTCCACTTCCAATACTGCTGCTCTCCATTGTCAGTGCAGACCACTGTCACCACTTCCCACTGGGACATCAGGACACCAGGGACACACGAGCACAGCCTTGTCCAGGTGGGAATTCACTACCATGGCTTTGCCTATTGTAAATTGAAAGAACAAGTGAAGAGCAAGGAGAGGCTCTACCTTGACGCTCTACAAACAGTAACTCAGAAACATCCAGCACAGAAAATTCCTTCTGCTCCGTCCTCAGAAGACTTAAACTTGATGACCTGGAGATTAATCTTCCGCATAAAACGTAAATCCAAGTATAGCAGCAGGAGGCCCACACATGTCACACCAATCAAAACAGCTCAACCCAACCAGTTCAGTGAAGGATTACTGCAGTACAATGAGGAAAAATGCTTTAAAAGCCAAAGCCAGTATCTTAAAAATATTGAAAGATATGAAGATGTGCCCTGTGCTTCTAAAAATTAGATGCAAGATTAGAAATGTGAAGTCAATATATTTCCCCTGAGTTGGAATGTGGATTCATACGCTCCCTACGAGGCAGGGATTGGGAAAAGCGGGAACAAAAATAGATGCTACAGCTGATTAAATCCTCAGCTAAACAAATTGTCTACAGGAAAATGCATTAGCCTGAGAGATGCAAGAACAGCAGGACACTCAGATGAAATTGGATTCTTTAGATCATATGTCGAAAGCATTAGAAATTCTCTTGTTTATCAGGAAAAATTAGCACAACAGGGATACTCCAGGCAGAGAAAACCAAACCCAGGGTTCACACCTGGAATGAGAGTGTGTATGTGAAAAACCAGATAGGTTTGAGAAAAAATAGAAAACAAGACTAAAAAGCCCCATGGGATTAGGATAAAGAAAGATTAAAATACAAAACCAGTCATCTTTTAGCTAAAATAGTTGTGCTGGTTGTCAACATTTGTTTTCAGGTATTAATACAAAAAGAAAAAACCCAGAGTGTTAAAAGATAAAAGTATTATGAGGAATAATGGGATGAAATGCAGAATAGAAGTGTAGGTTATTATTAGAACCACAATATTTACTAAATATGAATAGTTCCGATCATTTGGTATATAAAAATACAATTAAACACAAGGTATTCAAAAATACAATAAATCATCATGGCTAGGCTTTGCGAACGAAGATTTGGGAACAACAAATCATATTATTATGGTAAATCCTTCAATATTTGTTCTGCTCCTGTGTTGTCAACTAAAAGAACTCCTCGTTAATTAGGAGTCACAGACTTTGGGAGTGAGGAGAAGGAAGACCTTGTGGATAAACAATTAAGTCTGAGTTCCTTCCTAGTTTATCAATTCTTTATTTGTACTGTATCTATACATCCTATTTAACATAAATACCAAGCTGTAGAGAAGGCCAGTGGATTCTTTCCAAAATCACTTTGTGGTGCTGAAAGGATGACTAAAAAGGATGACAAATAAAGCAGCCTTAAAATGAAAACAGGATCTCGTTCCTGCGAGACCTGTGACAGTTTTTCAATACAGAAATTATCTCCTGGAAAATATATTTGCAATGATTCTTAAACAGGAATGGTTCCCTATCAGGTACCTATATTTCTATACGTGCTCAGCCCTTCTTCTGGTCTGCACTGACTTGTCCTCACCAAAGTGAATGACATTTCCAGCAGCACAAAAGACCTACAAATAATACTGATGAAACCCTTAAAAATGCATAAATCACAGAATCATATAATCCCAGACTGGTTTGGGTTGGAAGGGACCTTAACACCCATCTCGTTCCACCCACTGCCATGGGCAGGGACACCTTCCACTATCCCAGGTTGCTCCAAGCCCTCTCCAACCTGGCCTTGGACACTTCCAGGGATGGGGCAGCCACAGCTTCTTTGGGAAACCTGTGCCAGGGCCTCATCACCCTCCCAGGGAAGGATTTCTTCCCAATATCCCATCTAAGCCTGCCCTCTGTCAGTGGGAAGCCATTCTCCCTTGTCCTGTCCCTCCAGGCCCTTGTCCCAAGTCCCTCTCCAGCTCTCTTGGAGCCCCTTTAGGCACTGGAAGCGGTTCTAAGGTCTAACTGGAGTCTTCTCCATCCCAGAGGTTTAAACCTTCTGGTAACCTGAGCTCAGGATATTCCCCCTTGTCCTGTCACTCCAGACCCTTGTAAAAAGTAAAGTTTGATCCCATTTTGGGGTACCCAGATGGACAATGAGAAGAGTCTCAATACACAGAAGTTTCCCACTTTATTCACAGTGGAGTCACTGGGAGCTCTGCAGCACTGCAGAACCAAACTTAACCACAAATACCTCCTACAGCAAACCCCTCTGACATCTGAGGCATCCAAAATCTAACCCATCATCAATCTCCTATTTTTTAATTGCAGCAGAAAGCCAAAAACCCTAAAACCAAATAACGCTCTCCCCAAAAAAGCTATTTTCTTCAGCTATACCACATGCTTAGCGAACCCTTTGTCACAGGGTTGATAACATGAATTAATCAAGATCACACTTATACTTATTAAGCACTAAGAAGCTTTTAATCCTGGTTATTCCCTTCAGTTGAGTCATTATTAGCATCTTTTCTTGCCTTCCTGAAATGATTAACAGTGGTGACCTTTTCAAAATTTGGAAGGATCTTTCCTGCATGCAAAGTAAAACCGCAACTGCTTAATTTAAAGTACAGCACATACCCATTCTACCTAAATAATCTCTGTCAACAATTAATTTAACATTAAGGAAGTCAAATAAAAATGTGTAGCCAGTAGTGGGTCTGTTTTTAATTCATTTGTCCTCTTTAATATCCTGCTCAAGGCAGGAATTATTGGTGACAAAACCAGTCACAGTTATCACATCAATTTAACTTCAGTGCTTGTAGCTGCAGAGATCGATTTTCCAACATCACAAAATTTCCCCATCACAGTTTCCTAGTTCCTGGATCCAAAGAGACTCAGTAAAGCCCTGTGAAATACCAAATCAACATCAAAAAACACCCCAACACCTCTCTCTTATAAATAAACAAATAAACAAAATTCTACCCCAAAAGCACTACTGGAGCAGCACTTATCAAGCAAAAAGTAGTTGCTTGAAGAAGACATCTGCTGCAAGAAAAGGGTGACTAAAGGGGACAGCTCTAAAGCTCCAAGTGATCCTGCTATTTCTTCTGACTCAGGTAAAATTACCTGTATTTTTTGGGAGAAGTTCTCCCTTGGAGTGGGCAAATCTACTCAATTGTTACAAGCTACAAGATTCCCAACCCAGGTCCTTTATGTCAAATTGAAGCATCAGATAATTCCCTACACCAGGGTCACACTGAAATGAAAAATAAAGGGTTATTTCTGATTGCAACAAACTGCTGTTTCCGAAGATTTCTGCTTTACTCTAAACCCCAAATGCCTTCAAAAGGCATCTACTTGGAAAGGTGACATATGTTATAATACAGTGTTCTTTAAGTCTCTGCAATTCTTCCTTTGGCTTTGAAATCCAGCATTTAAATTTCTGAAAATGCAGATCAAGAGATCCAGGAGGAAAATAGGCCATTTGCAGCTCCGAAAAGCATCTGTATTAGTGTCTGCTGTTCTCAGTGGAGGCAAAGGATTCTTGAACACTAATATATCTGCTTTAATTCTTGTCCCTGTTTGAGATTTGCTTTTATCTCTCCTATCTCTTTTTAACCTTTATCTGTGGTAATTGTATTTGTTAAGTCTTGTTAATTAAGACTGCAAGCTCACCAGGGAAACATCCTCCCCTTTGTTTTCCCGTTCCATATCACGCCTGGCAGAAGTACAGCATCAAAAATGCATCAGATATTTGCTTCAACAAAACCATTTCATAGAGTCTAGACATAAAGGTCTTGAAGTTCCCCTGTGTGCTTGCATCAGAACTGTTCTGCTTATACAACTTAGTGTTTTAATAATATAATATTATTCAATTAGAATTACTGCTTCTGGTGAGAGATTTTAATATTGACTATTAAAAAAATCGATCAGAATTAAATCATTCCCTTTTCCAGCCAAGAGCTGGTGCCCTTCAAAGGTTCACAGGCTTGTCCCAGCATCCCTCCCTCCACACTGACCTCTCAGTTTAGTTGTTGTGTAGTTAAAGGCTGTGTTTTTATTCTCTTTGTCTACGGCCAGGAATGTTTTTTAGTCTATACGACAAATTAGTGACCCTAAATTATTCATTCGATACTTAAGCAAATTCTCTACCAAACCCCAGTAAATTGAACAAAAATACATTATAAATTCTACTTTTCTCTACACAGTATAAATACGACATTTTTCCAAAGATTTCTTAAGGCATCGCTCGCTTTTGCCTGAAGTGACACCACAATAAAAGGCAGCCTTTAATAATCTGTTTCATTTTCTTGTCCTTCCTTTCCTTGAACCATTAATGGAAGCGAAAGCAAAGATGTAACCCAGCTTGTTATCTTTGCAAAATCAAATACATTAGACAGGGTATTATTTGCCTGAGGCAATGCCATTTCCAGTTTGGATCACTGCTCCCCAGGACCATTCCGGTCACAAAGGAAGAAACTGGGATTTGACAATAATTGTGCCACTCACTCACAACAAGCAATTGCTCTTTCACCAAGAAATCACTTTCCACCCCAGTACATTTGAATGAATAAACCTGTGGTGTTTATTACACAGGAAATATTTGCCTTAAAGTCTCGGAATAATTCTAATTTATTTCTCTTTATCTTCATTACACATTAACAAGAAAAATCAGAAATTAATCAAGACTGTCTTATGAGAGTAATTTATCCTTAACCACTTGGAAATTGGATTTGTAACATTAAAATACAGTGTTTGTTTGGATGAGAATCACTACATAAACCAAAAAGTCTTAAGAACTAAATGTCTGGGACTTGGACCTCTGGGTTGACTTCTCCAGTTGTTCCCAGTTTGAGGGGCCAGTTGTTCTCCTCTTGACACCATTTTCCATTGTCTAGTCATTGGTTCTGCAAATTTTGGCCAATGTGATGCATAAATGGCATCACTTGAAGATCTGGGGATCTTTGTGTTATATTATCCTCTAAACAACTCGAAATGAGTGTTTAAAACATCAGCCCTGCATTTTTGAGCTCACTTCCACACTTGTTATTGACACCATTAATAACAAAACTCTCATTATTGTGTTTGACTATCCCCTGCCATGTTCTGTTGCTTCTCAAAATCACAGAATCATAAAGGTTGGAAAAGACCTCTAAGATTACCTAGTTCCAGCTGCTCTTCTCCCATCCCTTCAGCACTGAAGCAAGATCATGGTTTCTCATTTTATTCTCTTGATATTTAAATAACAAGTGAGAACAAGTCAACTATCAGCAAGACTGAGTAAAAAGCCAGGTCTCATATTTGAGGCTGAATGACGTTTGAGGCTGAATGATGCCCAGTGACAGAGGTGATGGTGAGTGAGTGATTCAGATCAGGATGGACAGAAATACTCTGACAAATCCAATTGTCATCTCAGGCCACAGGGAGAATTTTTAAATTTTCCCACACCTATTATTACAGAAGAGATCCCTGATCTTAATTCATAATATTTTTCCAATTTCACTTTGTGAATTAACATCTATTTAAGTCCTTTTAATGAATTCTAAATTCTTTTAACCCACCGTTAAAACCAAACCACTTTCCCAAGTCCACCTCGAGGCTCTTCCAAGTGAGTACCCTGCAAAGGGAGCTCACTGTCAAATGTTGTTAGTGGTGAATGTTCTGTGAATCCTCAAGAATACAAATATGCTCTGAACACAATAAACAACCTATCAGAAGGCATTTCTATCCTACAGAGCAGAGTCCTGACATTTTTTATTTAGTCTTCTGTGGATGCCTCATCATTGTGGAGCAGAGTCCACAATGGTGTGGACTCCCCAGCCCTGGAAGTGTTCAAGGTCAGGTTGCACTGGGCAACCTGGTGCAGTGGAAGGTGTCCCTGTCCATGGCACAGGGGTTGGAACAAGACAAGTTTTAAGATCCCTTCCAACCCAAACTATTCCATGATTCACACAATTTGAATACATGAAATCCCAACCCAAAGTACAAAGACTATTCTCAAAACCCTCAATGCTTTCCAAGCACAGTTGAAGAAGATTCAAATTCAGTTCACGACAGGCTGACCAACTGGAAGCATTTACAACTTGCTACAGGAGTTTTTTTCACTGTAAAATAACAACTGACAAGTACAAGACAAACAGCAATAACTGGCCGTGCCAAGCACGCCGTGTATTGCAACCATGGATGCAGACAGCAAGGCAGGGGCTGCTTTCTGGGATAGGCTGCAAAAATAGCAAAGCCTGACATTTAAAGATTTTTCTCCTTCCTTCTGGAGGCAGGTTTCAAGCACAGTAGCGCAGATTTTCGTCAGTCTCTTCTTGGAAACAGAGCAAAGCCTCAGGTCATGGTGATTCAGGAAGATGTTTTAGTTGTGGGCAGAGTGGGAGAAGACAACCTGATGTCTACGGGGATGGTAAAGATTCACACTTCAGAAGGTAGAAGAAAAGGCAGCAGCTCAGTATGGATTGAGACTTATAGAAATTGCCAAGATATTGTACTCCAGAGAAGCTCATTTCAGATCATGTTTGTACAAACTGTGGGCTTCTCATCACACCAACGTCTCTTTCCATGTGCATTTTCCAGTGTCACCTTCTCCATCCAGGTCCATCTTCTCTCTCTTTTTACCTCTTTGCCATTACACCAATGTAATCATCTGCACTTCAGCACCAACATGACGACAGTAGGATTGTTCCTCATACATTCGTCTGAACATTTAAGAATATTTGTCTTACAAACATCAGTTACATGACAATGGAGTTGTCTGATTTTTTTGGGAAGGGGTTGGGAAGTGGGTTTTTTTGTGGTAAGGACATTGTTTGTCATATGTTACCATCTGCCTTTGAGAGCAAAACCAAATAAATAAATGATGTCTCTGGCTAAGACTCAGAAATGCATTTGCAGCTTCCATCAGTTTCCTCTGGAACTGAAAGAGCTCCAGCTGAAATTGATACCAAATGGCATCAAACAAAAAGGGCTGCCTGGCCAGAATTTATGAATACACGGTGACCTCTTGATGAGAGTGTTTATTGAGTGGATACAGTGGTCTAATCTATCAGCAAACTGTTGGAAAAGCAAATCAGCAATTCCAACACCAGTTGGAGGTATCCAAATCCATAAACACTGAGGGACATCACATTTGTTCTCATGTCCCACCCCTGACCTCCAGCAGCTCAACAGAATAGTTTGTTAAGGGGCAATACAGATTTGGCTAATTTAAAAGGACACATTCCCTAAGGAGAAAGAGAAAGCTTTTGGAAAACAGAGTCATACTCAGATCTCAAAAGTTTAGAGTGGCTGTGGCTTGCCATCATTAATTTATAGTAATCACAGTTAAGAGATGCCTGTAATTACCACTTTGAAAACTTTTCTCCTTAAGTCAACCACTAAAAATACGGAACCACTCAAATACAGAGTGCTGTCCACTTACTCCAATATCCACCAAGCAATTTCCAGGATAAAATGCCAGTTTTAGAAGCTAAGCTAGGACTAGGAACAGAGGTGTCTCATGCTGTGTAGTTTGGTTATTTTCCCAGAAGTTTTACGATGCATGAGCAGCATCACGACCTGGATTTACTTGATTTGACTTCCTCCACCAGGTAAATGTGTTGAACAGTGACAGTCTGCAGAGATGTTTGTAAGTCTGGGAAAAACACATTCAAATCTCTTAGGGATGGTTTTATGAAGATTTGAAAGCTGGTACAGGAGTCTAACTGCAGAGCAGACCCTGGAGGCACTGAGTGTGTGGGTTACTAACCTCAGCTCCTCACCTGAGAGGAACAGACCAAATCTCCCCCAAAGCCTGATCCAAAGGGAGTTTCAGAGGTGATGGTCAGAACTGGAAGGCTGAGAAGGAACTCTGCCTGAGGTCTTCAAAGACGTGCCTCTTCCAAGAGGTTTAATTCCAGCTGCTGGCTCTCAGAGCTGTAACAGCCCAAGGACAGCCTGACATGTGAGTGACAAACAGTGATTGTATCAATCAGAATCCACGCTGGGTCATGCAGGAACTGTTTCCTGCATGATTCATGTGCTGCTCAGTTCACCCTGCCCACCTCTTCTTTTCCCTTTCTTTGTCTTGGCTTTATGTTCCTTGCCAACCTCTTCTTGAGTTTCCACATATTTGATACTTTCTCATTCTTTCCCCATCCCCCTTAGAAAAAGTCCAAAATAAAATAATCCATAGCTAAGTAAGAGGATTGTTTATTTAAGCAAGATGGAATCATAGAATATCCTGAGCTGGACAGAATCCACAATGATCCAATCCAACTCCTGGCCCTGCCCAGGACGAATCCCAGAATTCCACCCTGTGGCTGGGAGCGATGTACAAGTTCCTGGGCCTTGGTCCATTAACTGTAACCCTAAAAGTAATAGGTGGATAGAGCCTTCCTAAATCTTCGTTCGCAAAGCCTAGCCATGATTTGAAAAGTAATACATAATTCTACTTACTATACTGTTTTAAGGAACTGAGATCTGAAAACATCCTTGAACCTACAAGGACTGGATGTCTTCTGAATGTTGCTGAGTTCCCTCAGACCTCATTTCTGTGGAATAAGCTCCACAAAGCACCAGGCTCAGTACAGGTTCTCCAATTAGCTCAGTAATAACGAAACTAATAAAATGGAAAAGCTAATTTTGCATTATTGTTATGAAAGAAAACTTTCCCTCTCACCTAATGAAGTTGTCCATCATTCTGCAATTCCTACCTGCATATGCACGGTGTCAGCAGGGGGCATTAAAGCTTTTGGAAACCAAGTAGCAGCACAAAATGTTTCTAATTTTCAAGCAGGGCTTCATATGGTTCTTTATATATTGAAAAGGGAGCAAGGAACTGCTCATTTACAAACTATATTCTGCACAATTTAAGAACACACAAAAAATACTGTGATACCATGGAGAAAAGGAGGCTCAGGGGGGACCTTGTTGCTCTCCACAACTCCCTGGAGGGTCGAGTCAGGTGGGGGTCAGGCTCTGCTCCCAGGGAACAAGGGAAAGGACGGGAGGAAACAGCCTCAAGTTGTGCAAGAGGAGGGTCAGGTTGGATATTGGGAAAACTGCTTCATGGAAAGGGTTGTCAGCCCTGGCACAGCTGCCCAGGACAGGGGTGGAGTCCCCATCCCTGGAAGTGTTCAAAAAACTTGTGGATGTGGCACTTGAGGACATAGTTTAATGGTGGTGCTGGATGATGGTTGCACTGGACCCTTAAAGGCTTTTCCAGCCTTAACAATTCTATGATTCTATGGTTAGAACTACAAGTTAAAATAATAAAAGGAAGTAATTTCTTAAACATTTTTGTTGCACTTGTTAATCTGTATCTGTAAAGCTCTGCCGGAGCCTGGAGGAAAATCAATTGATTTCTGGTTGGGTTTTTTTAACTGATAAAATGAGATGAATGTCTCCTCTTGTCTCAGCATTCAGAGGGTACAATGTGCTCCCTTTTCCACGACCTGTCTCAGAAATCAGTACAGCAGGAACCCAAGGAGTTACCGTACCAAGACAAATATGGAATGAGAGGAAAATTATTCAGTATATGCAGATGGAAGAAACTACTTGCAGGACATTTTTATTCAGAACAAGATTCCTTTATGAGATTTGCATCACAGACTGTACACAACCATGCAATGAAAAGGATCATCCCAGCAATAGCTGGGCACATGGACCTACTGGAAGTGCAACAAAACCTCTTTCTCCATGTGAGTACAGATTGATTCAGGGCAAATTGAGAAAATAGTTCCTATTTAATTCCATTAAGTGTCGTGCAGATGTTTGGCCCTCATAGCATTTAAATCTACTGTGGAAAAAGCTGCAATAAATTGCTCTACCACGAGAAAATGCAACTTGCTGGTTGTGAAAAAAAGCAGAAAGTCTTTGCACAGTTATACGTCAATTAGTTTTGTTGGAAATAGCCAAAACTCAAAGTAATCAGATCAAACCTGATTCCAATTTGAGTGCATCATCCTGGAGACATGGATAATGTGAGTATGCCATAATGTACCACACCACAAGGAGTTTATCAGGAGACACTAGGAAATCACTGAGGTGCTTAGTCCAATACACACCAAAAAAGTGGGGTATTTTACCATAAGAAGAAAAGAAATCATCTCATATATTGTTATTTCTCCAAAGTCTTATTCTTACATTACTTAATCTCTGCTCTGCCCCTCAGCCACATCTATTTGTAGCCCTGAGAGAACAAAACAATGTGAGAAACTTAAAAACTGAATATTTACTTTACTTCCCGTGTTTCCCAGGTCTGTCCGAAAGAAAAGACTGAATCTGTGCATTTATGTCTTGGAAAATAAAACCTAGTTTATAGTAATAACCCTTTCCATGGGCTGTTGTGGCAATATTTTACCCCATCAAATAATCAGTTGCTGTTGCATCAGTCTAGCGTTGTGCTGTGTGTCACTGTTTCAGTGCATTACAGAAATGTCTATGATTTTATCAGCAGTTATAGCCTCACATAGCGCTGAGACAGGAACCCACATGTGTCAACAGCACTGCCTATTGATTCATAAACTTGGTAAAAGTCACAGCCTCCCATGAGCAGAGTTCAGGTTTATTTACACCTTGTCTCTCAGACCCGGTCAGGCAGTCCCATAGGAAACTGGGAAGAAATGTAATTTTCCTGTTTTAGCTTCCCAAATCTGCTCTCTCCTTCCTGCTTCTCCAAATCCACCCATCACAGAATGAGCAGAGCATGTTCTGTGGCACTTGCACATCATGTTGTAACCTCAGCTAGTTTGTGGCTACTGCAGAATGTCCATACCATGATCATCATGGAAGAACCTACAAACCCAACGTGTCAAACCACCCTCAAACTTGTTCCAAGAGACAAACACACACCAGTGGTGCTGGAAAAATGATTGGACTCGATTATCTTAGAGGTCTTTTCCAGTCTGGATGATTCTTGGCTGTGAGGGTGGAGAGGCCCTGGCACAGGTTGCCCAGAGAAGCTGTGGCTGCCCCATCCCTGGAAGTGTCCAAGGCCAGGATGGACAGGGCTTGGAGCAATCTGGTCTAGTGGAAGGTGTCCCTGCCCATGGCAGATGAGCTTTAAGGTCCCTTCCAACCCAAGCCACTCTATGATTCTATGATTCTACAATCCTATGATCCCTGTGGAACCCACATGATGTTCTCATAAGGTAACACCAGGCAACAGAAGTAAAACACACTGGCTATTCAGAAACAAAAAAGCTGAAAAAGATTAAAAAAATAGCAAGAATGGAACTGAGAATGTATAGATCTGCAGTGAAGCCAAGCTACACTGCATAAATTAGGATAAACCACAAATGTGTCTGCCAGTCTGTCCTGGCAACCAACTTGAGCCCGTAAGAAGCCAACTGTACCTCCTGGAAACACACAGCCCGAATTTGTAGATGCTATCACAATGGCAAGCTTCACACATCAACAGAGCTCTCAACAAAGCTAAATTCAACAGGAGAGCTTCCTTGAGAAACCATTTTGGCACAGAAAATTTAACTTAATAGTTAAGCCTGGGTATGAGGGCTGGAGGTCATGGATTCTTTAGGAAGGTCTCAGCCACCACAGCAAGTCATGAAACCTCTGGGACTCTGTTTCTCATAGACTGGCACATTAAAAACTTATTTAAAGGTATTAAAAACTCCAGAAATAGCTTATTTCTCTGAGAAGGAATCCACTGTCTTTCACAGAATCACAGAATCAATCAGATTCTTCCTCCCCCTGTCAGAAAAATGGCTGAATCTATCAAAATCAAATTACCATTAATATAATGATCTGTTGTACTTCACTTGAATCTTTAACAGCTGGTGAGTATTTTAACACCATCTTTTCCCACATATGTGGCCGGGGGATGAAAGAAGTTGCTCCTTTCTGTTTTCCACAGTTGTAGACAGGGTTTGGAGGGGATATACGGACAGAACAGATGTAGGGATGATACAGCTGGTTCTGTGTTTGTTGTGTATGGGCCTATTTCTATTTCCTCCTCACCTTCACATCCTTTGCAATCCTTCCTGCCACTCGCTGCAAATGCTCAGGAATTCTCCTTGGGAGATGGAGACAGATGGGAGAACATACTCAGAAGAGAAAAAGAGAGGAACCTTCTGGTTTTTCCCCATCCTTTTCCCTCCTCACTTCAGTTTGTTTCGCCTAGGACTTACAGGAGATAATTGAGCAACACAGGGTGTCCAATATCAGTCCCAGGTCAAAAGAGAAGCTGCAGAAAGCAGGAGAATCATCCTATTTCTCCAAAACAGAACAAGAAGCTGGAAATCACATCAACAACCGGTGAGAAGCACAAACAGATCAGCTCAAAGTAAAGACAAGGGTGTTTTCAACAGTGGAACTATGGAAAAGCATCCTGCTGTACATAGAGCAAAGTGGAACCAGGTCCAAAAGCACATCATAAAAAAATCACAGAATCATTTAGTTTGGAAAAGACCTCCGAGGTCATGGAGTCATCACCATACAGCACATTCAGGGGGCAGGCTGTTGTGACAGATACTTGTTTTATCTCACAAGCAGAAGTCAGTTCCCCCAGCCCAAGTACTGGGTGAAGGTGGGCAGGACAGCTCAGATCTGGGATCCTGGTTCATGAGGTGCCAGCACAGGGCAGGAGCCATCTCACCACAGCTGGACACACAGTTGGTGCTGAGAGGGACTCCAACAGGGACATGTCCCACTGGGAGCTCCACTCTACCTTCTGAGTTCCTCCACCGTGATCAAACCACTGGAGAAATTTATGGCTCTTATAAATTACTGTTCTCCTCAGCGATTTCAAGCACACAGTTTCCAAAAACTGAGCTTTCTGAAGCACCACTCCCCAAGTGGGGGCTGCCATTTAAGTCTTTCTTATTTGGTCCCACAATCAGAAAGCAAAATCAAACCTGACATCTTTCGATAATTTTCCTCTGCCTATAGTACATTTTACAGCTTCAAGTAATTAAGCAGATCAGTTGTTATTCACCAGGCTTGGAAACAACTCAAACGCTCCCCCCGTGACTGGATTGTGCCATATTATTTAACTTACTCAATCCCACCACGGAAGATTGTTGTGTAATGAAAACAGATCATGTTTTCAAAAAAATTAAGGCTAGCATATGATTTGCATTTTACATTATATATCAAAAAGCAAATGCATGAATGTATTTCAGCTGAAGGATAACTGAGAGAAAAACCAGAGCAAAATTTCCTAGTATTTCATTTCTGTTCTGCCCTATATTTTCTTCATAAACAAGATAACAGGTAGTCACTAAAATGATGAAAGCTAAATGTGAATTAAATTGGAAAAAAAACCCAATGAAAATCTTAATTAAGAAAAGACAATAAACATCCTACTCTGGAAATCCCTTCATTAAAAAGCTCATGCTCCTCACACAGCATAGCCAGTGACTGCCTGTATATTAAGAAATTGAATAAGTGATGTAAATGGTATAAATATTCATAGAATCACATGGTATGGGTTGGAAAGGACCTTAAAGCTCATCTCATGCCATAAGCAGGAACACGTTCCACTAGACCAGGTTGCTCCAAGCCTTGTCCAACCTGGCCTTGAAGAAATATTTATAATCTTGAGGATAAATATTGTAAGGCAAAGAAAACTGTGTTATAAGCAGCACAGTTAATTTATAAAATATTGACTTTCATTGATAAAACATTTGGGATCTTGCTGAGAAAGTCCTTGCTATGGGTGTAAACCTGATGATACTAGGAGTTATTATTTGAAAAAAATAAGATGGCAGACCTGTGGAAAACAAAAGTTATCTTTAAAGCTATTGCTTTGGAAGTCCTCAAGGTAAGGATAGGGTGAGGGAGAACACACTGTGGACCACGGAGAGGGAATGTGCTGTTTTCTGGTTGACAGGAGAAAGTGCTGAGGACTATCTTCAGGAAATGTCTTCCTCTCTCCAGTGACTCCAAAGGAAACTTTACACCCAAGGGAGCACTGCATGTCCAAAACTTAGATGCCTCTGAAGGGATACCAAATCATGTCATCTTCTGCCTGCTCCATTCCTCACAAAACCCCCCAAAACACACATGATACCAGGGGAACTTTAAGAAAGGAAGCAGCAGCATATGGGCTTCCAGAATCTCCGAGGCAAAAATGACAGATGTAAGAGAGGAATGAGACTTGTGGATTCTGGTGGAGGAAAAAGCCTGGAGGCTATCAAGGTTTTGTGCTGTTATTTGATATGAATGAGGCATTTTGAAGACTGGACAGAGCGACAGCAGCCGTGGGAAACTGTTTAAGGGGTTTGGAGCAGGCAGGGATCAGACTGACAGATGTTTGGAGGGAACTGTGATGACATGTTGGCCATGTCCAGTGAGAACTCAACCCTGAGGAAAAGAACAAATTGCAGCACAGAAGCATTTGAGTCATGGCCTTTAAAAAAAAAAAAAAAAGTCTGAAAATTTGCTTTCTGGGTAAGGTCTGCTGACTGGATATCAGAGCAGACGGGTGACGACATAGATTTCATCAGCATAATCAGGAGAAAGAAGTTGTAATGCATTCAGCCACAAAAGAAGGAAAATGCCTGGGAAAGGCAATTAGTGAAAAAGGAAAGGAGAGCAAGGGAAGACAGAAACTTGAAAATAAGGGGCATAGAAGAAGAACCACCAAGTAAAGACAACAATGATGACAGAGGTGGTGAAAGATGATGATTTACCACACCACCAGCCCCAAACTGAAAAAGTTCCCTGTTTATGAGGCTCTGAAAGTTATAGATTCTATGAAATCCATCAGCATGAATTCATTTCCTTGCTACTATTACTGTGTAGTTGGTATTTCTTGGACATTTACTCCTGAGGTAATTTTCTACCCAGCTACTACTTCCCAGCTCCCCACAAAAGAGCACCTTATGTAAGTGGCATTTTGCTTAGCACAGGTGAGGGTGTTTCCATGCACTGCAGAACAAATTCACAACTGAGAAGGAAATTCAGGTACGTAGCTGAAATAACTGCCTGCAACACACACAAACAGCCCTCCAGACATTCTACTGAAATGTTGTATCACACTCTAATAATTCAAATTGTGTTTTAGCATGTGTACAACATGAAAAGATGTCTGGTTTTGTTGTATGGTTTGACATGTTAAGCATGTGCTCACACACAAACAGCCTTGAAACCTTTCTTTCTAAGGGAGATTTTCTTTGTTTCTACAATAGTTTCCTTCTTATCTCAGGTTAAAA
Source organism: Corapipo altera (assembly GCF_003945725.1). Taxonomy (NCBI): domain Eukaryota; kingdom Metazoa; phylum Chordata; class Aves; order Passeriformes; family Pipridae; genus Corapipo; species Corapipo altera. Next base: position 7,537,932 of record NW_020884905.1, read on the forward strand.
CACAGATGTGCAGTTCAAAATCACCTGATACTAAAAATTTTTAAAAATTGAGTTGAGAACCTTCTCTCTTGCCATTAAAAATGAACCCAGAGGGATCCCACCTCTTTTGTGAGTTGATTCAAGAAGAGATTATTAGTTACTTCTATAAATACATATTTTTATGGTTTTTCTCCAAACAATCCAGATACCCTGTGCCAAGTCTGGCCACAGTCTACTCGCCTAATTCCCAGCAGGACCATCTTTCCACAGCACCCATTTCTCCAAACAGACTAGTCGGGGTAAGACAAGCAGCCTCCTGTCATTTCAACGCTGGCAGATATGACAGATGTTCCAGGGAATTAATGTGTATAAACCTAAACACGAGTGACTACAACCAATTAAAATGCTGAAGAACATACTGAAGCCTTTACAGCTTGTAACCAGTTTGAGGTTTTTACTTCTGCTTGGATTAAAAACAACAACAACAAAAAAAAAGAAGCAGAAAGTCTGCATGATTCTAGAATTCTAATTTGAATTGAATTGCTACACCCTAAATGCATTTCAAACTGTGTTTAAAGCAAAATTAAAACAGCAGTTATCTCAGTTCTACCCAGTACAATTCCCTGGTATCCAAGTTTGCAGTTTTCTCTCATATTTTTCTTACTGTTTAACAAGACAAAACAACTGTAAGAGCTACAAATTCACTCTCAGATATTAGTAATTCACTTCAAAAGTAAATACAGCTTTCTATTTTACCGTAACTCACATAAACCATTTTAACACAATGTTCTGTGTTAAAAAGTAGCAGACAAGGATGGGTGTTTCAGATACCCCAAAACACCCAGCCCATACAGAGAGTTTCATCCCCTCTCCTCTGATTCAGTCTATGGAATGGGAAAGTAATGGACATGGCACTGTGTGAGCAGAGTTTAAAAAATTCACATTCCTGAAAGTTTTCTGGTTTAATTCCCACAGACAACTAGTGAATATTAATGGAGACTCCTGGAATTTAAAAGGTGGATCCTGAAAGACACATACAGACTAAATTTAGAAAGTGAGATTGTCAGGGATTTTCCTGAATTATATATTTTGATTCCTGTTTATGGCATGGATTAACCAGATAATTGAGTCAGAGGCAACTCCAATCGACTGTAATAGCACACAAATTGACTATTTGGGGTTAGTAATTTGTAGGGAGGGAAAAGAAGACTCTCAGACAGAGTTTCCTTGCAAAAAATGGCTGAAAGGAGGGATATTTGTAGCCAGGAAAAACTGTTTAAAAGCCCCTCAGAGTGAAGTTAAAGCCCTTTGTAGCATTTATCTCCAAGAGTGCCCTGTCTGAACCACCCGGTCTGTGCTGTGCTGCGAGACCGAGCTGAGAGGGCAAAGAGAACACATTTTGAAGGTTCTGAAATGAATTCATGTATTCAACCCACAACAACACAACGGCTGGGAAAGTTACTGGCTGCTGCCTTTGTTCCTAGAGATTAACCCAGCACACACGAATAATGGGCTGGATTTATCCTGGACAACAGACACTGAATGACAATTGTCGAGGCACTGCATTAAACATCCTTTGGCTGCCTCCTGCTCGATTCATTTAACACTGGTGAATACATCTCAGCTCGTTTTCCCCTGTTCAAAGCACAACTACACACACTGGTTTTAAACCCGCACTGGTACCCAGAGCTTACCATGTATGTGCCACCGTGAAGCGACGACGCTGGCGGATGCTTTTATTCACCAGCAACTTTCTGAAAAAGCAGGGAGAGTTCCTGGGAGAGCTGCGAGGAGAAATCTTTGGAGACGTGGGTCTGTTCCCGGGCAGCTTGGGGGGCTCGAGTTCTAAATGCATTTGTTCTTTGAAAGTCCTGATGTAAATCTCGGACTCGGGAGTAGCAAGTTCCCTAGAAGCCTCTTTTGCTGTCATAGCTCAGATGATGTGGGAGCCCTCACCATTCAGAAAATGCAACAAAAACAGCAGAGTCAAAGCGCTGTTAAACCCCGCTCATTCACAAGGCTGGGCTCCACAGGAAGGGCTGCCTGAAGCAGCAGCAGCACGAATCAAAGGATGGTAAGCCAGGGCTGTCAGAAAAGCCCTTCTGAGCCCACCTCTCCCCCTGAAAATGCGCCGGGGTGGTGTTGGTGTGTCAGCTCCCGTGGTCGCCACCGACGCGCCAGAGCCATTCAAGCCCCGCACAGCAGCTCATGAAAAATTCATCACCACCAGCTCCACATCAGTCCTTTCCCTCCAGCATTTTGCCTTCACCTACCGAACTGAAAACCGGCGGATTTTTCGCGTGCGCAAATAAAATCAAGGAATTCCCCAGCCTGCGCAACCGGCTTCATTCCGGGGGTTTAATAAAAGGTCTTCATTGAGAATTAGTTTTCCCAAAGCCGCAGGAGCTCCACCCAGGACGTGCTTATTGGCTCAGGATTATTTTGACAACTGGACTCTGTTCTGCCCTGTCTTGCGTGAGGAGTGTGTGGGATTCTCAGGACATTTTAATACCCTGACATTGTTCCCGGCCATCACCTGGCACATCCCGGAAGAGACCCCCGGGATGGCAGCACTGGCTCTGGGAGAGGTGTGAGCAGCACTAAAAGGGGACAGGAAAAAAGGTCTAGTAGGGAAAAAAAAAGGCAAGGATGGTATTCTGTAGGAACAAAGCATGCAAGAATCCACGAACGCTGCTGGAGCAGCATGTTCCACTGTCCTAGGATCTGCACACAGTCAAAGGGCAAAATCCCTGCCAAAACCCCAAAAGATGGGAGACTTGACCCCTTCCTACAAAGACAATGTAAGTTAATTCAAATTAATTTAAGCATTATATCTACTTAAATTTAAAAAAAACAAACAACCCACACTATTTTTTTTTCTGGATATAAACACCATGAAAGCAACTTCTGCACTTGCAAGGTTAAAAAAACCAACATCAAGGTAAGGAAGTTAAAAGACAAGATTTAATGCTGATGGTAAGAACATAATAAATACTGCAGGGAGGGGCAGAGCATCTTTTTAACTGGTCAAAAGTATGTCACTTTAAATGTAAATACAATAAATCTTTTTAAAGGAGGAGGAGACAGGGAAGAGTAAACCCAGCTGGCCTGTGGCCAAAGATCTGATTGCACAGTACAGGCATCAATTACACAACAAATCCCCACCAGTCCCTGTCCATTCCAGTAGTTTTTCACCCAAATATCTCAAAACACTTTACAAAATCATCAGCATGCCTTCCTCAACCTCAGAGGCTTGCAAGAGAGAGCTTTCCTATAGCAGAGCCTATAGAGGAGTTTCCACACATTCTCCCTAACCTGCCCTATAATATTCACCATTCATATTTATTAAAAACCAAAATAAACAAACAAACAAACACAGAGCCTGAGCCTAACCTGAGGACACTGGAAATGCAGTGTGATTTATTACTGAGAGGTTCAGGCAGTAGCACAACAGGAATATTTAATGCTTTAGGAATTATGACGTGTTAGACTGTGAGCTGTTACTCGACTGCACTGACAGGCAGTGAGAGACAAAGGGAAGCTTGAGAGCTTTGCTGAATGAGAAACAAAATCCACAGAAATGCTTTCAATCTGGAATTTCACAGAGAAAGAAAAAATTAACTTCCTAACTCACCAGGAAGCAAATGGGATATTGGAGGGGTTTTTTGAGAATATATCTGATATTAGAGAACCAGTATATCCATGCCTTTTCCTAAAGCTATTCAAAGGGCAAGGAAAAGAGAAGGAAATCACCTTTTGAAAGCAATAAAAGATGCTGTACAAGGGCATGCTGCTCATGCTGAGTGGGTGCTGTCCTTCCCTGAATTCAGAGATGGTGCAGAACAGTGTCCATTAAGGGAGTACTTCCCATCATTTGGACATTCATAAATTAGCAATGAGCTCTCAGCCCCACAGCCTGGAGAAGGTCCTGTAGTAACATGGGCAAAGAAATGTAAGACTAAGCTAATGAGAAGGGAAAAGGAGACTGTGGAGGGAAGCAGAGCTCCATTCCCTTGGGAAAGCATAAAGAATGGAAATACAAAGTGCCACCCATTGCTTCAGGTGCTTCTCTAAGCTGAGAGCACTTTGAAGGTTCACCATGAACACAGGATATTTCTTCTTCAAGGTTCAAATCTTGTGACAGTGGGAGCCACAGTGACCTGACAAAGGTTGTGGAGCAGCTCTCTTGGTGTTCCAACTACCACCCTTTATGCTGCCAACTTGTGGTGTTTCACACACAGAGGATCCTGCAGCCAACGTCTGTAAAGTCTCCACTGATTTGTAGCACTGGAATTCTGGCAAGACACACTGCTTTACTCCAGGATAAGCCAAGAAAAGGTGAGAACAAGAACATCTCAAGAGACTTGAGCTAACTGGTATGAAAGTTTGATACCTGGAAAAACCTGGCAATAATTCTGAAAAATTAATTTTGCTGTATTTGCTGAGCAACAGGAGAAATGGCAGGCAGAGCATATAGGGCACCAGAGCTTGGAAAGGTTCCCAGAATCACAGACTGGTTTGGGTTGGAAAGGACCTTAAAGCCCAGCCTTTTCCACCCCCTGCCATGGGCAGGGACACCTTCCACTAGACCAGGTTGCTCCAAGCCCCATCCAACCTGGCCTTGGACACTTCCAGAGAAGGGGCAGCCACAGCTTCTCTGGGCAACCTGTGCCAGGGCCTCCCCACCCTCACAGCCAACAATTCCTTCCCAATATCCCATCTAACCCTGCCTTCTGGTAGTTTGAAGCCATTCCCCCTTGTCCTGTCCCTCCAGGTCCTTGTAAATAGCCTCTCACCCACCAGCACCCCCAAGTCCTTCTCCAGGGCTGCTTCATCTGTCCATCTCCAAGCCTGGATTGATCCCAGGGGTGCAAGGACAGAGTTACTGACGTTGCCCTGATATGCAGACAAAATGGTCAACAGGCATCTCTCTCTTTCCTGAACTCTGTAACACCCCAGTAACCCACTGCAATGCAATAATTTGTTTATCAATACAGATTATTGTCTGCAATACATCAGTAGTTCAAGAGTAACATATTCATCACATCAACAAAGGGATCAGCAATACAAAGAAAAAGTTGAGGAGGGGGAAAAGATGATTGAAAGGAAGTGCCTGCCAGCACTGGCAGGAAAATGAGACCACTTGGAAGAACAAAGACAATTATGGAAACTTTCAAAAGTTAAACTTTTACTTGGGTGAGGTTTAACACACACTTCCTACCTCCCTGAAGCATCTAGAACTGCAGAAGGTTTTAATATATTTTATTAAAATAACTGATGGAGGTGGTAAACAACATTTTCAAGTGTGCAACCCCTCATCAAAAGCTGATCTTCAGTGTGTTGGGAGCAATTGCTAAGCAACGAGAATCCATACCTTTTCTTTACAGTAGCACCATTAGTTACCTGTTTTTAAGTCGTAATAGCCAGGAGAAAATAGAACGCCAGGGAAGAGGGAACTCTGAGTGTCCTGCATGCTTCAATAGGAAAGGAAAAGCTCTTAGAGGACTTTTCACAGCACTTTCAGTTGGTGGCAGAGTAATTGGACAATTGTTCCTTACAGCACACTCTCTAGAAGCACATTTAGATAAGAGCAGTTAGGAAGCTCCCCTCTGTTATTTAGGCAATTGTTCCATCCATCCACATTAGCAAGGCATCCCAAAAAAGATAACACTAAACTGACAGTAAATTAATTAGGAAAATTATTTCAAGGGATTGCCGTTTGCTGGTGCTACTTGTATTTCTTTTTCCAAGGAAGGAAACCCAAGGGAAAGATATTTTTAATCAAGTACAGAGTCTCCTTTTCAGGAATCCTAGCTTTCAGTATTTCCTCTTCAAAAGTAAAAATAAAGATCTTCATCAAACTTTCAAACAATATGAAAATAAGGATTATTACACTTGCTAATCATTACAAAATATAGCACATAGATCCCCTCTGCATATTTTAAATTTTTCAAGCAATTTGCTGTCATCTAACAAGTGGCCCTGAAGAAACAGGGTCTGTTGCTTTGTACTTGTTAGTCCCAGAAGGACTTTGATGGTCCCTCATCCATGTCAGTGTTTGTTTGGCTTAAGTCAGGCACAGGATTGTAAAAGTCACTTGGGAGAGATGGACATCTTTAATTATAGTTGAAGATGCACAAGGGAAGGATTCAGTCTCTTAGAAGCCAATATTTTTCTTTTAGACTATAATTTAAACACATTTGATGTGAAAAAACCCCACTATTAAGCCAGCAACATTATGGAATTTCACAGCACTGTCCCTATTAACATGGATTTCTGCCAAATGTACCAGACAGATGTATTGGGAAAGGATCTATGATGGACATCCAGGAGAGAAACTCTAGAAGCCAATTAGCTCCATTAGCTCAGAGAGAGATGAACATGATCCTAAAGAAGAGGCAGTGAAATCACTGTTCCTCTCCAATGGGTCACCTAAAGCACTTTTCCATTAGGAAATAAAAGGGTTGGTCAGAGTAGGTGTGGCCATGCAGGAGACCAGAAATTGGAACTGGGTCACTGAAGCAAGTGATGAGTTTAGAGGAAAAGAGGAGTTGAGGAATGTCTGGTTTTGTGAAAGGGCAGAAGAACATGATTTTGAGGAAAAGGGAAAAGTAAACCAAGTAAGGGAGAAAAAAGCTATGAATTGACAATTTTCTCTTGGACTAAACCAATGTGACTGAACAAAGCAAAGGAAATGAGAAAGTAGAACAGAGATTCAAGAACATGGGAAAAGTCATTTGTACTGGAAAAGAACTCAGTTACAAAGACAGCAGTAGAGGAGGGAATAAATTTGCAGTGGAAATGTCACAGGACTGACATAGATGTGATCTCTGGTTCAATGCCTTAGGCAGAAGATGTAATTGCCAAGATGAGCCAGCACTGGGAATAAATAAGAGCAACCCAGGGAATGGGAGACAGGCAAAGACGTGAGGGGGGAGCAGGGAATCAAACAACACAGAAATGTCTAGAGCAACACAAAAAAATACATCAGTGAACTGGAAGCTGTAGAAAGGGAAGCAGCCAGGAAAACAGATGCCAAGGAATGGTGCTTTAATAGGAAAACAGAAGTCATGGTGGATTAAAATGTAAGGATAGGGAATGACAGGCAAGGCTTTCAGTCAGAGCAATGGCTGGTAAGAAAGAGCTGAGAAGGTGACAGTGATAAGAAAAGGAGAGCTGGATGCAGCATTGTTAAAACATGGAGGAGATTCCAAGACAATAAAAAGCAGCTGTACAGGCAGTCCTATACAGAAGGATGTGTTTGTGACAGAGAACTTAAATCTTTGCAGTGATGGAGTAGCTTTCTAGACACAACAGAAGCGGAAGAAAAGGGAAAAGAAGGGTAAGGAGCACGAGCTGAAGAACAGACACAAGAGAAAACAATACAAAACATACTTCCTGCCTTCTTGATTTCCTTTCCATCACAACCAAGAGATACATTATGTCCATCCCACCAGTGAGTGCTACTAATTCCATGAGGGGTAAGTAAAGTCAGTGTTAGTTAATTCTACCCCACCCTAGTCCCATTTTCACTTTTAGCTCCCTCAGAGTAGCAGCAAATTTGCTTAAAGCATTGACTTAAATACAGAACTATGATTGGCATTTTAAACCATCATCCCAAACTGTGAGGCATTAAAATAGTAATTTAACCTGAATAATAAGAATTCACCATTGTAATTGGAGATTCTTTTGATCAATCACATCTTTCTACAAGGCAGTAAAGGAAAACCACAACACAGCATGGAGATCAACCTTCCAAAACATACAATACAAACCCAGGGCTTAAATGGAACAGCAAAGCAACATTATCTGAAGCTGTGACGAGATGCTGATGTTGTTGCCTGGGGAAGTTGTGGCTGCCCCATCCCTGGAAGTGTCCAAGGCCAGGTTGGACAAGGTTTGGAGCAACCTGGTCTAGTGGAAGGCGTCCCTGCCTATGGCAGGGGGTGGAATGAGATGAGCTTTAAGGTCCCTCCCAACCCAAACCAATCTGTGATTCTATGACATTACCCACCCCTATGAGCTCAGCAGAGATTGGACAGGACTCACTCTAAATAAAAGGCCACCTTTTGAGCTCTTCCCATTCCATAGCATCCAGTTACCCTTAAACAGACTATTTCTCATTCAATAGGCAGCTTGTATATTAATTTCTGGTTTAACAACCAGTACTTGCAGCCTCTGTATATGATTCTGTAAGTTTTTAGCTCTTTAAAACATTCCCTACCTCTAACAAGGTCAAGAAACTCCAGAATACTTTTAAGATTAGTCACAAAAACTGAATTCCATCTTTAGGAAAGACACCTTGAGAGTTTTGAGTGGTTGGATGCTCATCTGTTCACACTGACTTTGTCATCTACGTCAACCAGATCACTGTACTGTTTGAGCAGAGCTCTACAAGGTGTTCTCTGTCACAGGAAAATTATTTGCATTCAGAACACGCATGAAAGAGTCAGTAATAACAGTAAACCTGGTGCCTTTCACGTGCTGTTTAGTCCTAAACTGGATTTGGTACAGTTTTTCCATAGTAAACACACCGCACACAAGACAAGATTGATCTGGCTTCCTTGTACTTTTTAGTATTTAAACAAAAAAAGTACAAATTCTTACCGGGCTACTTTTTCTTACAGGTATTTATACTGTTACCTCTTAGTAGATACATCTGAGAAAATAAAATATCTCACTTATACTTTTTATTTTATATCTAAACTTATATTTCTATCATTTATATATTTACAAATGTATATATTTTTACACTTATTATAAAATTATATAAGTCAAAGAAGCATGATGTAAGATGGGAATTTGCTTAGCAACTTTAATTGTGCTTGATTTATTCTCAGAGAACATTTAAATGCCTTCTATATTATCCATAGTGAGTAATCACATATGTCAGACCAATCTGTATTACTTATGATTATTTTCTCATTTCCCAGCTATAGATTAATATTTTACAAATTAATTCAATAAGCCACTTTATTCCTCACAGGCAGAGACCTTTGGGGTGACTCCTGAGAAAAGAGAAGCCAACAGAAAAAGGTGTTAAAATTTCACCCATCCTGCTGAGAAGAGGCTTTATGTTCCTACAGAGATGCAGTATGAAGGAATCTCTAAAAATATATTGGCCTGGACAGGCTGGTTCAAGCTCTCCCCAGGCTGTTCTTTGATTTGTCAGTGTGTTATTTATTCATTTTACTCACTTCTGTGACTGTGATCAGCAGCAGGTGCACCTGCCTCTGCCAGGCATTTGCCTGTGACTAAACACCTCATCTCCCATGAGTCACCTGCATTTGACAGCCAGGATTAGGTCTTTGCTCACCAGATCACAGAATCACAGAAAATGCTGAGGTGGAAGGGACCCACAAGGATCATCCAGTCCAACCCTCAGCCCCGCACAGAACCATCCCCAAGAGTCACACCACGTGCCCCAGAGGATCATCCAAACACTCCTGGAGCTCTGGCAGCCTTGGTGCTGTGACCACTGCCCTGGGGAGCCTGTTCAGTGCCCAACCACCCTCTGGGGGAAGAACCTTTTCCTGAGGTCCAACCTAAACCTGCCCTGACACAACTTCAGGCCATTCCCTGCTCTGTGGGGACCAGGGACAGGACCCCAGGGAATGGCCTGAAGTTGTGTCAGGGCCAGGGCTCTGCTCACCAAGTCAAGGCCTGAGATAAGCTCAGTTGGTTATAGCCTGGTGCTAATAACACCTATGACTCACATATTTCTCTGATATTGGTCTCACCTGCGGTGGCTAAGCAGGAACAGAAAACTCCACATTAATCCAAGTCTGTTTAGGTTTTGTATTTTACTCTTGCTCTTCCAGCCTCTTAGTTCTGCAGCAGCTGACTCACAAAACAGTTTATAGGCAGTTATTTGGATTTCTTTGTGTTTCAGACCAACTACACCTTATCATCTCTCTCAGGTTAAACAGTACCATGTTTACAAGGTTCATTTATTTATAGTTATTTTTCCCTAAGGAACCCCTGACAAAGACAGGTAAAGCTCACTCCATCTCCTGTTCAACAGCAGGGTTGGAACCTCCAGCATTGCCAGGTGACTCAGGTTTTGGTGGTGGGAAAGAACAGAAAATGCAGTTGCTCAATTGTCAGGATTCCCACATAGTGTTGTCCATTACGGCTTAATTAAAGGAACAAAATCCCAGCCAAAAATCCTAGAAAGCAGCTCACTGCCAGTGCCAATAAAAACAGGGTCAGAGAGGAGGTGGCTGTGGCCAAGTTTATAACAAGTCTCATGTTTTTCTTCATGGAAAGAGCGTCCAGCAATGGGTAACGAGCCCATGGAGCAGCAGTCAGGGCAAGAACATGACCAAGGCCAACAGCAGAGGACAACATCATGTTCTTGTCCCCCTAATCCATCCCAGTGACACTCTCAGTGTTAGCAGGGTCTGTGCTCAAAGGACCCAGGAGGGAATTGCTACAAAATGGAAGTTTAAAAATATTCCAGGAAGTCTTGACATAGCTACTGAAAACATGTAAGAGAAGGTCTAAAGGCATCTGACCTCCCCAGTGCCTAGTGGATACAGACCAAGAGTAATTTGGTAAACTGAGTCAGTAGTTTGGTTACAAGTATTTAGAAATGTGATTTATAAGTGGATTTGGTTGAATTTTTTCCAGGGAAATCACAGAATCACAGAACTGTTAGAGTCAGAAAAGACCTCTAAGATCATTAAGTCTAACCATCAACCAGCACCACCACCATGTTCACCACTAAATCCTGTCCTCAGGTGCCACATCTACATGGTTTTAACACCTCCAGGGATAAGGACTCCACCACTGTCCCGGGCAGCCTATGTCAGGGCTGAACAACCCCTTCCATAAAAAAATTTCCCTAATATCCAATTTAAAACTCCCCTGGTACAACCTGAAGCCTTTTCCTCTTGTCCTGTCAACTTGTTATTCTGGAGGAATGAGTCCAAATGAACAAAAACTTATCTAATCATAGAATGGTTTGGGTTGGGAGGGACCTTAAAGCTCTTCCAGTTCCATCCCCTGCCATGGGCAGGGACACCTTCCACTATCTCAGGTTGCTCCAAGCCCCGTCCAACCTGGCCTTGGACACTTATAGGGATAGAATGTCACGGATCAGCTGAGAACCACCTGGAGTTCTCCAGGTAACACAACAAACTATGTCAGATCTTGCCTTTCAAATGAAGTTATCATTAGTCAGAAGCTTAAAAGAAAATCATGTCAAATTATTGTCTGATTCAGCTTTTCTATCAACGGTATTTCCATAATCTTCATTTATTTTATATTCTTAGGAGGATGAAGTTTGAACATAATATTTCAGAAGCTTCTTTGTCTTTTGCTGATTAAGAGTGATTCATTTTTTTCCATTCCACATACATTTCAAGCTGTCGTGTCGCATTCTGGATTGAGGTATATAATTATAATTTAATCATGAAAAGCCTTTTTTGTGTGCCTACAGCTACCTCTGTTTTGAAGACTTGCATCTCCAGGCAAACCTTGCAGCACCAAACTTCAGAATCATCTTTAATAAAATTACTGGGCTCACCTTGCAATTCACACCAAAGGGGGATGTTATAATTTTGACTAGAATATGTGGAAATGAATTCAAGGACAATAGTGTAGCAATAACATATAAATTGTGCACAAAAAGACATTTATCAAATAATTATAATTTTAATTCAAAACCTGTGACAAGTCCAACATTAACAAAATTCCTCCATACTAACTACATCCCATACAAATAATAGTTATTCTATTTAGGCTTTCAAGAAAACAGGAAAATAAAAAAATGTGCCAACAGAGAAGAAGATCCGAGAGCTTCAAAAACTGATGGCAACAGACAATGTCTAAATATAGGCAGACAAAACACTTATCTGGGTATTTTTAGCTGAGAAAATAACTCCAGGGCTAAGTCAGAGCTGCACAAATTATCTCTGCAGCAGCTCCTTTTTGGACAGGTTGGCATTTGTACTGACCACCCACATAATGGGCGAGCACTGACCTCTGGATATTTGGGTTGCCCACTATTTTTTCCCAACAGAAAGGATTCCCGGGATTTATTTTAATAAACAGATTTCCAGGATTTGTTGCAAAATATTAGATGGGGTTGGGGGTCCAGTAGTGACCCCCCCAAACCAGAGCCAGGGGAGCAGTTCCCCATGGGTGCCAACACCACCATGGTTTAGTTGGATTTCTTTGACTGATCCTCATCAGGAAGAATCACCAATCCAAAAAGTCAGCAAGGATGAGATATTCTCTAGTGGGTTACGTCTTACTAAGGGAAAAAACAGCAATATTTTAGAGAAGATATTTCTCTAAATTATCTATTGGCATTTCCTCTGCCACATCTTTGGGAAGTATTAAAATGACTGACAATAAAGTCAAGGAATTTTCCTTTCCCACCTTGGTGGGCTCAAACAGATTTAAGCCTCTTTATGCAACTTCTTTCATCCACCTGCAGACAACGTAGGAACAACTTACAAACAGAATATTTTCAGCTTTCAGGGATTATCTTGAGGGATCCCCAGCACTCCAAGCTCCCACCAAATCCCAGCACCAGGAGTAAGCCACACCTAAATGGACCAGGTAATATTTTCACCATCCCTAAACGGATCAAGTAATATTTTTACCTACTAAAACCATAAAAAAGTCACTGAGCAAGCAAAATCCTTTAGGGCTCTTTCCAGATCTCTTCAAAGACATCTTTTATATCGCTAGGACAAATCACAGTAAGTCTTTTTCAAAACAAAGGTTTCATATGCATTTGCCCTCATAATGTATATTATTTTAATTATGCACAGCATAATTAAAACCTTTTTTCCCCACAGAATAAATGAGCTGTTCTGAGGAGTAGAGCTGACCTCCTTTTCCAAGGTAAGGAAATGCCCCACAGAAATGTGGTGCAGGCTTTTGAAATCCATGAAGTGTTTTCAATCAGAATAATTGATCCTGCTTCATTACCATGAAAACCGATGGGATTTATGGAAATAATTAACATTTTGAAGCAGGTGATGTCCAGAAGTCCCTTTCAACTTCAACCATTCTGTGTTTTAAATAATTTCAAATATCGGTATAAAAACTAAAAATGTGGGTTGAAGTATTTTTTCCTCTAGTTTTTATTTTTCACATTGTATGGGAAGCCAGCTCATCTATTTTTTTTTTTTCTATTCCAAGCTTGCAGGATATTCCTTCAGTTCTTTTCTAGTTGAATTTGCAATTATATAAGAAATAAGACTTTAATCTATTTCACAGGGTGCTATCCCAGGGTCTGAAACAACATCTAAAACACAAAACTATTAAAAAAAAAAGCCCCATACTTCTCCAAAGCATCATCTCCTTCTGAACTCCTGGGATTCATCCCACCATTCCTGTTAAAGCTTCCTATTATCCCAAATATTTCCTTTCATCCCATGGGATTTACAGGTTTCAAATATGTAAAGGAATATTTGGGCAAATTACCTTCTGCTTGGTTTACCAGCAATAATAATTTTGTCATCCTTTTAATTCTCCATGCAAATCTCCACCAATTTATCATTCTAATTTTCCTTATCTACCCTTAATTAATTCTCACCTTATCTATCCCTCAATTCATTCCTATCTTATCTATCCCTCAATTAATTACCAACAGTTTCCCAGGGACTATGAGCCAGCTCTGGCTGAACTCAGCATTTTTGCTGAAGGTTTCAGTTGCCCAAAATTACACTGAATTTCTGTTTTATTTAGTTTCTGACGTTGCATTTAATTTGCTGCCCACGATCACCATCTGGAGAACAGGGAGCAGTACTACAGGAGCAGATACAAGAGTAGATCTGCCACTCAATACATCAGCCCTCGTCATAATCCACTTGTACACCTGAAAAAACGCACTCCAGGAAGGTTTTGAGGTGGATGTGGAGAATAGGATCAATCCTTTAGTATTTTCCTCTTAAATTCTGACCTGCCCAGTAAAATACTTTCAGAAGAGACAAGCCATAGATCTGCTCATGGACAAATGGCCAATTCACAGTCACACAAACATGTATTTAATAAAGCACTTAATACCAGAGTCTAAATATTTAACAGAACCTCTAAGCTTTGAAAAACTCCAATATTTAATATTAACCATATCAACTCTTCATATAACTCTTAAAGCCTTTATTTCCTTATGCTTTGGGACACATCACAGAACTTATTTTTGTTTCAACAGAGAAATTTGCTGCAAAACTGTCAAAATATCTCCACACACCTGAATAAAATGAGTGGAAAGAGTGGAAATGAGCCTCCAGCTCTCAGACCCATCTCAGGAGCTGGAAAGTATCAAAAAAATAGGGAAGAGAACTATTTTGGATGCTCTAAGTGTAGCTACAAATATATTCTTCACACCCTCTCCTCTCTCTTCACTCTTGCCCAGATTTCTTATCACAAAGCTTTAGTTATAAAATATGGAGCAGGATGGTGGAAAACATTTTAACAAGTTTTATGAAAATATGAACAAAATTTGGGCAAAAGAAGCTTATAAGTCTTCTCCATTCAGATTGTCAAACTGCACATCTATTGGACTTCTATCCCACATCCAGGATCTTGTTCCTGCAGAGCAACATAGGTTTTCAGCTCCAATTCTTTCCCGCTCAGTCATATCACTTTATATTTATCCACGCTGAAATTTTCCTTTATTGCCCACTCACTCAGTCTCTTAATGCTCATCTCATTCCAAAGCTGTTCCAAGGCAACCACAAATACCAGGATTATACAAATTTAACCTGTGTCTGGGGTGTATTTCACGCAGAACTGAGCCATGATGTAGAAACCCAAAGAGTCTGGGGACCAGATCCTGCTCCAAAAACATCTCAGTCATGGGGGGGGACCTTCTCACTCTCTCCAACTCCCTGACAAGAGGGTGGAGCCAGGTGGGGGTCAGGCTCTGAGGCTCTGCTTCCAGGGAACAAGGGGCAGGATGAGAGGCAACGGCTTCAAACTGTGCCAGGGGAGGTTTAAGTTGGTTATTAGGGAAAATTTCTTCATGAGAACTGTTGTCCAGCCTTGGCACTGCTGCTCAGGGCAGTGGTGGAGTCACCATCCCTGGAGGGGTCAAAAAACGTGGATGTGGCACTTGGGGATATGGGTTAATGGTGATGCTGGTTAAAGGTTGGACTTGATGATACTAAAGGTCTTTTCCAACTTTAACAATTCTGTGGTTCTATGACTGTGCTCCCTGAGAGTCTGGTCAGGCCCCAAATAACTGGGAATTACATAGGGAAGGAACTGCCTGGCATGGATAGGGATCACTGCTAAACTAGGGAAAAGCCCTCAATGACCAGAACTCAAACAGAAAATGGGAAAGTTCAGACCAGTCTCCTGCCCAGCTGTAACAGCAGCCAATCTCACTGGTCAGAATGGTGAGGGCGATGCAAAAACAGAACCACAGAATCCCAGAATATG
Organism: Corapipo altera; assembly: GCF_003945725.1. Taxonomy (NCBI): domain Eukaryota; kingdom Metazoa; phylum Chordata; class Aves; order Passeriformes; family Pipridae; genus Corapipo; species Corapipo altera. The sequence continues at coordinate 7,553,313 of NW_020884905.1, forward strand.
TGAGTTGGAAGGGACCCACAAGGATCATCCAGTCCAACACTCAGCCCTGCACAGGACCATCCCCAAGAGTCACACCAGGTGTCCCAGAGGATCATCCAAACACTCCTGGAGCTCTGGCAGCCTTGGTGC